>NW_028279349.1:152500-288697 GCF_059751315.1 Micrasema longulum
GCATTTTAACCGCGTTCACTCGGCTTTTACCCTTTCTCTGCCAGTTCTATGTTTCACTTCCATACGTAAGTGTTGGGACTAAAACTCTGTTGTGCACTGCCAGTTTAGCTTCGATTGACATGCTTTAAGGTCATCCCCAAATAAAAAAAACTTTGGAAAATTTGATTTTTAAAGCAATATCGATCACTTAGCACAATGTGTAACATTCACCATGATGCCTTTGTTTGAATATCCACATTTCCTTATCTCCCATCTGTTAACTTTTATGAAGTAAAAGAGCTAAAACCTTTATTATGTGGGTGCGATTTATTCGGCTGAACAACTGAAAATGTTTTATCAATTTTTAAATTTTTTATAACAGTTAATATAATCAACAATGTTTTAAGTATGTCAAAATGTTTGCAGACAGGCTGGATTTCCTCCCTTGGGATTTTGGAGTTATTAAGATCTGAATTGTACATTATAAGTGAAAATTAAAATGATCATAGGAACACTAAGTAAAGTGCCCTTGTGGTATTACGAAAATGGCGCTAAATAAGCAGAATTGTAGATAGGGGCTTGCCAGGCAGGCGGCTGCCAGGAGCACCTAAATAAATTAACAAATTAATATTTCACTTTACTAAAGTGGTTGAAATCATTAAACTTAATAATAGAGTATGAATTGAATTATTTTGTAAAATTAATGTAATAATCCGTTAGAGTTTGCGAAATTGTTTTCAAATAAAACGAAATATGTTGATTACTGGCAAAGCCACCCTTAAATAGAAATCCCAATACATAATTGACTTTGTCGCCAAAATTGATTTTCATTCGAGTTGAATTCGTTTTTGCTAAGGGCTCGTGGTTTTGGCGAGAGTTACAATTTGTAATTAGTGTTCGAAAAGGGGTAAGTACTTTGAAACAAAAAAAGAACGCCATGGTTACGTGATTTGGTTACATCGTCTCGAATTTTCAATACAGTTTAAAACAAATTAAGGTACAAAATTACAGTCGCCAAAAATCAGTATTTAGATCAACAATTATTTTTATTATAATGGATAACATAGCGCCATTTTATTTATTTATAAATGAAATTATACAGTCTTTATATAAAACAAGGTACAAAAGAACAATTAAAAAAAGTAAGACCAATTACAGATTTGACACTAATTTATTATGAATGCAGGAGGAGAAGGGAAAAATAATTGAATTTAAAAAAAGTAAAAATATGAATATTAATTAAAAAGTACATAAAAGGAAGAAGACATTGTATAGCTCCAGCTCTACTTTCCTCTCTCTCTCTCTGCTTCCATGAACATTTAAATTTATTTGTAAAAATTCACAACCAACAATAATGTATTAGATGCAGGTAGTGGATGTACATATGAATAAGTATAAATTAAGAGTTGAAATCAAAAGTTAAATTTAAAATCAAAAGTAAAAGTTCAAATTAAAATTAAAAGTTTAAATTAAAAGTTAAAATCAAAGTTTAAATTAAGAATTAAAATTAATTAGTTTAAATTGAAAGATAAAATTTAAAGTCAAATTAAAATTTAAAAGTCAAGTAGGAGATAAATTTAAAATGTCTTTAACAGATCTGATAAAAATATGGTATTTACAATGTAATATGTCGATGTCACTAAAACTGTCATAATAGGTAATCTGTATTCTTCGAAGAGAGCTATTTTTCAAATAATTAGTCATTGCGTTAGGAATGTCGAAGAGTACAGATTGACGAGTTCTACGGACAGGGACTCGATATGAAATGCCTTTAACAATTTCTGGGCCATCAATTAGGTATTTTCGTATAATAATACCTTAAGGGTGCTTAAGAAAGTGATTATATAATAAATAAGTTTGATTTCTATTTTTTTCATTTGTAATTTAAGAAAAGCAATCTACTTTGTCATCACATGCTACGGATTTATTCAAATAATTTAGAGAACAAGTGGGTTTTAAGTTTTTTCCGAAACATCACTTCACTCTTACAGTTTCGCACCTCTACTGGGAGAGTATTCCATGTCGTAGGGCCTGCGACTGCAAATGCGCGTTCGCCGAATTTAGTGCGCTGTTTGCGTAGAGGTATACCAACTTTTCTTTCGACGTTGATGTAGCTGATCTAAGCGTAAGACGTATGTCAGCTAGTTCATCTGGAATGCAGAGTTCCCTTAGATATTCCGGAGCAAAGTTGAGCAGTGATTTATAGTATACAAACACCAACCGAGTTTGTATTCCACCATCTGTGGAAAACGTTGCCTCTGTAATTCCATAAGTAGTGGAGTGTTATGACTGAATTTAGAGATTCCGAAAATAAATCTCGCTGCGTCATACAATACAGACTATAGTCGAGTCATTTTATTCATTGGTACACCTGCGCAGATACAATAATAAACTCTAGACACTACAAACGCATTTATTAGTTGACGGGCGGTATCAACCGGCAAATTTTTGCGTTTGCATTTAATCTGTCTCAGCTGGTAAAAGCATGAACTTATCGTTCCACTAATTTGAGCGTCGAGAGAAAGGTCAGAATGAAGGACGACTCCCAGTAGTTTAACGGTGGGTAAAGCGGTACTCCTTACATCGGGTAGTGCCGTATCCTGAATCAAATTCTGTCGTCTGGCTGATACCACCCATAGTTGTTCCGTTTTAGATGGGTTTAATGTTTGTCTATTCTCAGCCATCCAGTTTCGTATTTTCTTAATGCATCAATTGATTGAATTAACAAACACATTTTCTCCCTCGGTTTACATTGAAAAAAAATACAATATTGAGTTACCAACTCGGAAACAATTTCGCAAACACAATAGGCTTCTCGTTTACGCGGTAATAGAATAAAACAACGTGTAAAAGTGTGTCTGTTATTAGAATCGTCGTCTGGTGTCGGCCTAACCTGGGAATCTCACGCCGGCACCAACCGGCGTAATTGTAAATTGGCTTTAATTAAACCGGCGCAAAACGACGTTTACCTGTACAAGTATGTGTACTATTACTATTCAATTAATCTATTGTATAAAAAATATATTTTAATTGCTTTAATAAATATGTAACAATTAAAAAACAAAAAATTACGTTTTCCTGTAATTTGAATTATTTAATACCAAAAACACGTACGTTATTTTTGTTGCTGTTTCATATTATGCATGCTTCCGTTTTTCACTATGTTCTATCAAAACTCAATACTCAACGGCTCATGGCCTCAAAGAGCAAGAGATACGTTATAACTTTTTTGTAATACATGTATTTGTATAAATAAATAAATTACAAAAAACTTCGAAACTCGTTTTTCGCACTGAAATGTTTTTTTTTGCTTTCTGCTGTTTATCAAATGGTTCGAAATTTTTATAGAGCGTTACCTCGTGTATAATTTGTTTTGAGATTTTTTAGGGAAACCGCCCTTTTGTTTATAAGTGCAGTGTACATCTATTGTCTTTCTTAATAAATAAATAAATAACAAACAGTTCTTTCCATAGCATATTTTTTTCTAGAATCAAATAATGTTTACAATAACAGTTTTTTCCTGTCAAAAATCCCTTTGAAATGGCGACGAAAAGCCGTTTCATTTTTTGTTTATTTTATAATAAACGAAAATAGATCAGCTTTCAATTTATTTATTTATATTTTGACTCGCGTTCATATTCTTAGAGATCAAAGGCAATGCGGTGTTTCTTAAACAGTGTTTTTTTTGCACATCTCAACAGTGATGGAGAATGTTTTTGAGAAGGAAATACATAGTATCGTCATTTACAGTACGTTTTAAACTATATTGTTGACAAAACCATCTGTTTTTCATCATTATGAACCGGGTTGTGATCCCGTGGCTAGTGTCGAAGACTGGATCAGAGGTCTGAGGTTCAAACTCTACTCAACCACAATTGGATTGCCATTTTTATAGTGAGTTATTTACAACTCGTTAAAAATGGCACATTGCATTAAAATATTTGGGTAGATCGCCAAATCATTTTCAAATAAAGTTTCTCATTTTTGTTAAATTATATATTTTTTCTTTTTACTTTGAAGCTTTGGGACTAAAACTCCATTGTGCAAATTATTTTAATAAATACTTTTTTTTGACATCCCCCCTTACCGCCTACTCATTTCAAATAATGTTGTTCATTGTTGATATTGATGAAGTAAAATATATATTTTTGATTATAAGATGAAAAATAAGTATCATATTTTACTCCTCACCTCTCCGGCTATCCCTATGCAAAAAAAATGACGGTTGATAGCTTCGTTGAGACGTGAAGGCAACACAAAAATACTCACTTTCACATTTTTGATATTTATTTAATTATCATACGGCACTACTGATTTTTTCGATATAAAATATACAAAAGAATGAGTTAATTAGCTATACAAAATTTAAAAAAAAATTTAAAGCGTGAATACAAAAAGAAAAATAACAAGAAAAACATATATCTGTATTTTTTTTTCCATCACATATTATTTCGGTAGTCAGATGGCAGAAGATCTGTAATTTTCAAAAATGTTCAAAAGAGCTGAAATACATCTCAATTTCACGACTTTAATCCACAAACTAAAATATTTTAGTGTTGCTTTTCAATAATAAATTACCACTCTAAATGACGCTGGTTTTTTTTTTCTGCTTGTATTTACTGAAATATAAATTAAAGTTTTTGAAAACTTAAACATAGACAAAAATACAGATGGTCCCTTCTGCCATCGGACTACCGATTTACAAAGAGATTCAGAAAAATACATCTTAAAATTAAGATATAACATGAATTGGAAAAAATGCCCACAAAGACTTCAGCGTCTGAGCGTGGGCCATTCCTTTTTTCAATTATTAAAAAGTTAATAGCTTACATGTATGTATGTCAGCATACAAAATATATGAAAAATATATAATGAATAAACACCAGATCATAAGCATAAGTAGCTTTTGCAAAAAATTCGTTAATCGTTACTTTAGAACAGAGTTTCACATTTTTTTTTGTGTCGTAGACCCCTTGCCATGTTTTTCGGTTTTTGGTAGACCCCCCACTTACCTGATATTGATTTTTCATCAATTTCTAACTGTAGTGAAGTTAAGTGTAAAAAACTTAATGTTAAAACAAATGTTAAGTTTTATACATTTATTAATTGAATTTAAATTAAAAGTACTCAAAATAAAATTTTGTATCTGTTATATAAAATAAACGCAACATAAAATTAACATAAAATAAGCTAAGCAATAAGTAAATGTTTTTAGTGGGAAGGATGAACCTGATGCTTTAATAATAAATTTATTTTTTTATTTATATACGGCATTTCTGCCATTTACATATATGTGGTCTAAAGAGTGCTTAGAAATAAAAATATTAAAAAAAAAAAAAATCGAGTGTGAAATATTAATATACTCGTACTGTACACATATTAACATTTGGCGTCAATTTTGTCAGGTTTAATCTTAAATCTCCTCGGCCAATGATGTGCAGTCTGTTTCTTTTTTCATTAGGAGATTGGTAACAGCACTGAACCCCCTTTCCACTAGGCATGACGATGGAAAGGAAATTAAAAATTTGCTCGCCATATTCCCATAATACAGGAAAAGTAACGGGTATGTTTTTTTGCAGCCAGAAGTACTTCTGTACTATCAGTGTATGTTGAGATCCACTATCGTGGACCCCCACTTTCATTTCATGGACCCCCAATTTTTTTTCGTTGACGTAGACCCCTTGCAGGTTGTCATAGACCCTGGGGGTCGATATAGACCACTTTGGGAATCACTGCTATAGAACATCATAAAATATTTTAAAGAGATGATTTGAATTTACAAAGACTCGAGTTAAAAATGTCGAAATGAGAGGTATACGCGGTATTGGTATAATGATGATATATTTTTTTTTTATTTTTTTATTTTCTTTTATTCAGGAAACACACAGTACAGTTACAAAGTTTAATATTTTACACAATTAGACTTAATTCTAATGGACCAGTGAAGTTTCCATATTATAAAGCAATTATATGTAAGGTTAATTATGAAAGTATAAAAAAGAGAAGGAAAAAGAAAAACATATATGAAAGTTGTTTAAAAATTAAAATTTAAGTGAAAAAAATATATTTTAAAGTTTGTAGTGAGTATTTACAAATGGAAATAATTTTAAAGATGAAGAAAATTTGTAAGAGTAATTAAAAATTAAAAATTGAAATAAAGAATGAAACACATGCTCAGATGTAAAAATAAAATGAAATAGTAGTAACATTTAAAAAAAAAAGGAAAAACATAAATATACACATATTTATTTTCAGGGATTCAAAGAAACGATGAGAAGAATCTTTAAGTGAAATATAAGACAATAAATTTAGGTCAATTTTAAAAACATCTTCAAAATTAATGACACATTATAGTAAGAGTAGCAATATATTGATTTTATTAACATATATAATATAAGTAATTAAAAGTAGTTTAAAAGTATAAAAACATGCCAATGCAGCAGAGAAAAAATATAAAATAAAGAAGGAATAACAAGTATAGCAAGTAATCTTTAAAATTTGAAAAAGCAATATAAGGAGAAGATTTTAAACCAAGAGAAGTCGATAAAAATGATATACTAAACTATACTATACTGTACTATACTATTATATAATAATGATATTATGATACTCGTAATAGTATAGTACAGTATGTTTAATATAAAACAAAAGTTCTGGGATCAAAACTCCGTTGTGAACCATATTTATCTAAATATTATCGTATTTTAGAACCGCGTATGTCTTTATAGGTATCCTGTGCATACATTATGAAGTTTTTAGGGACGCCACACACGGTGCATTATTCGGCCCGACACTTGAAACGAAATAAAGTTACCGCTTGTTCTAATTCCACACACATTATGGCTTTCTATAAACAAATCATGAGTTATGCTTTTAGGAACTTTATGGCGAAGACACTTAACACCCGGAATCATGTAAACAGCTAAAAATAACTCCAACTCATTCACTTTGGAATGAATTAGGGGGATTTATGAGAGAATTAATGAAGCCGTACTCGACCGCTTCAGGCCCGGACAATTTATTTATTTTCGAGAAAATATTTTTTTCGAGTTAGTCCATAAAATATCCTTGCGGATGAATCGTTCGCTTCCTTGTAACCAGGGTTGGGGTTCGAGTCCCCGCGGGTTCTAGTTTTTTTTCAATTACGTTTTTTATTTTTAATACATTATTTTGTAAAAAAAAAATATTTTTGTTTTTTCACATTACTATTATGGATAGCTTATAAAGTGCCATTTTCGTAATAATACCTCAAGGGCGCTTTACATAGTAGTTCTGTAGTTTAAAAAAATAATTTATTGAAGATTTTAAATTTGTAATTTAATTAAAACAATTATTTTGCTGACACGTGCTACGGATTTATTCAAATGATTTAGAGAACAAGTGGGTTTTAAGTTTTTTCCGAAACATCACTTCACTTTTACAGCCTCGCACCTCTGCTGGGAGAGCATTCCATGCCATAGGGCCTGCGACCGCAAATTATTTCGCGCGTTCACTAAATATACATATGGGGTAAAACAAAGTACTCAAAAATAAAGGATAATTACATAAACATATTAAAACAGAGATGAAGAACATTTAAGAGAAAGTAATATAGAAGTCTAGGCATCTACAAGGCTTATGACCTGTCAATGACTGGTTTAAGTGGCCACTTTACACACTGTGCAACATTCACCATTCTGCCCATATTTGAACATCTATATTCGTTCAATTCTTTCCTCTGTTGATGTTAGTGAAGTTAAAGAGCTGAAACCTTTATTTATGCGGGTGAAAAAATTGCATCATACATCTTTGTTGTATTGTTAACTCAAGACAAGATCTGAACTTTTTTGTTTTAAGTTCACAGCGTTTAAAACGAGCACTAAATAAATAGTCCAGATCTTGTCTTGATCCCTTATGTTTGTCAATGCTTTTTTTTTTTTTTTAATGTTTTTAACTATTATTCTATCGTTATTTTAAAACCCTTTAAATTGTATAAATGATCAATGTCCGTTAATAAATAAATAAATTTAATTTTCGTAGCTTACCATTTTAAAAATCACCGCTCGCTACTGCTATTGCACCTATGTATGTATTGAAGATCAGCCCCTCTGCCTGGAATCAATTTCCTTTACACTTGAGAATCATCGACAATCCCAGTCATTTCAGATATCAACTGAAATCTCACGTCTTTCGTTGATGATACCCTCAATTTCAAATCAGAAAATATAACATGTAATTTTACATGCTTAGTCAGAATGTAAGTTTACGTATACGCGAACAAAAATCAAGTCTCGGAGTTGCAATACAAGTTCTTTAGGACAGTGCTCTGAGAAACATTCCCATCCCCCTGAAATAGGATTCCTATGTCAAGGATATTTACTGACAGACAAATATACTTCCTTTTTAGGTAATGCTTCTGCATGACGTCACCAACACTATTTTAAATATCCGTTATCTTTCTGCTCACACAAATTTTAAATACACATTCAATCATGAAATTCACAACCACAATACACGAAAATCAAAAAATCTTTATCTATCTAAATATCGCTTAACGAAGTACAGCGAAAAATCCCTGGAAAATATTGGTCATCACCAATTTAATTAACTGTTCGATGAACTAAAAAACGAAAAGTTAAATAGCACATCTAAAAGTATTGCATTTAAAAAATATTTCTTCAATATTTTTGATAGTGATTGTCATTAATGTAATTTATATAAATAGTCAATAATTCTGTGTTTTATATTTTTCTAATGTATGGGAGCGAAGTATGGAATTGGAAAAATAATGATGAAAGTAGGTTGAATGCTGTCGAAATGCGATCCCTCAGGCAAATGTGTGGTAAAACGATGTACGATAGGTGCACAAATGTCGAGATCCGTGAAGTGTGTAAGTCTGAGACATGCATTATCGACAGAATCAAGAAAGGGGTGCTGCGTTGCTTTGGGCATGTGGAGCGAATGGACAGTGAAAGAGCGGCTCAAAGGATCTAAAACGCAAATGTTGATGGATGCAGAAAACGAGGAAGACCGAGAAAGACATGGCACGATCAGGTCCATCAAATACTTGAAGATGGACATGTCAAAAGTAGGAATAATCGGCGTGCGTGCATAAGATCAATGAATGTAGAGGAAGCGAAGTCTGTATGCCAAGATATAGTGATATGGCGTTCCATCCTCTCTGCCTACCCCTACGGGGAAACAGCGTGATGGTTTGTTTGTTTGTTTGTTATTTGTTTGTTTATGTTTCTAATATTATATTTTTCTTACAATTTTGGAATGTATTAACTAATATTATGCGTTGTCACAAAAATGCTTTTTTTTATGTACCGTCCCAAATGAGTTTTTTAATATAACTCCAGGGCCGGTATTCTGAACGGAATAGCACGCGAAGAGATAGCTCCGGTAGCGTGTATTTAGTTCGTAAACACGCGTTAAAAGTGCGTTTTGTACGCGTGGTTTTGCGTTCAGAATACCACCCCCGGGAGTATAATATCTTGTACTTTATTACATTGTCTCATTCACCCAAACCAGTATTGATTAAACTGCTCCACAAATGTATAATTTATGTTGGGTTTTTGTTCGTTTATTGTGCGTTTTTTAATGTATAAATAATATAGGTAAACATAAATTAAATATAAACATAAATACGTAGTGTTTAAAACTGTCTGATCATTTTGTTAATTGTCTCTGTATATTAAGTCTTCTTTGTATGTTCTCACATATAAAAATATTTTTTTTAAAAGATACATTGTTAATTGTCCTCAGTACGGGCAACCTCAATGAGGTCACAATATTTTTATTATTAATATTTGTTTTTTATGTCGAAAAAATTAATAAATAAATATCTTTACATTTGTAACTCTTCTGTACGTGTTATGTCACCAAACTCTTTCTAAACGGCTTAACCGATTTACATGCGGTTTTCAGAGAAATATAGATCTTTGCGCTGTGCGTGTTCGTAGAAATTAAAATCTTCAATCTAATATGTAAAAGAGAAGTAAGGAGCATAAATATTTTATTCATCTATCTACCAGGATTGCATTTGGGGAGAATGCATTTACAAAAAAGTGGATAAATGTTGTTTTTCTGCGTATAAAAAAGTTTGTTTTGATTGTGAAATGAAAACAGCATTTGTTTTTTGTGAATCTTAATCAGATCCTTTCCTTTCCTTAAATTCCTTTTAATTTTTACGCATCTATTTCTTTTTGCTGAATTTTTGGTAATACCAAAATAATGTTAATTTCAATACATTTGAAAAAATCGTTTTTCTACATAGGTACACCCCTCTGTTGGTGAGAAGACCGGAGTTTGACGTTTACAAAAAGAATACCATATTCGAAAAAATATTTATTTTATGTTTTGGAATTCAACCATAAACAAGTAATAATAATATTTGGCTGATTTATACAGCGCAATTTTTGTAAAAAATCACCTCAAGGGCGCTTTACAATTGTATATCTAAACTTACATCCTAACTAAACTTAAGTGATACATTATATTTCCAGATTTAAAATTGAGGGTATGATAGTTTAAAGAAGTGGGATTTTAGTTGGGATCTGAACTGACTAGGACTGTTGATGATTCGTAAGTTTGAAGGCAATTGGTTTTAGGCAGAAGGGCCGGCGGCGGCAAAAGCACGATCTCCAAATCTAGTGTTTGGGGAGCGCCGGATTTTAACAAGTTTTCCTCTTCCTGAATTAAATGCTGACCTAAGAGTAGATTTTCTTTGACATGTATTTTCCCTAATACAAAGGTCCGATAGGTATTTTGGAGCCATTTCGTAAAGGGATTTGAATACTGTCCAGCACAGCTTGTATTTTATTCTCTCTGGGCTTTTTGACCAGTGCAAATCTCGAAGATGTTGTGAGATGTGAGAATATTTTTTTACTCTCGTAATAATCCTTGCTGCTGCATTGCAAACAGATTGAAGTTTATTAGTTTGATATTTTGGGAGATTTGCGTATATTCGATTACAGTAATCTAGACGCGAAACGACATAAGCATTTACAAGAGCTTTAGTTGCATCTATAGGAATATTTCTCCGCAAGGATTTGATCCCTGGTACCTCCTTAAATTTAATATTTAAATATTCATAATTTTTAGTTTTGGATTTAATCACAAACAAGTACAAAGTAAAGCACCCTTGGGGTGATTTTCACAAAAACGCTAGATAAATCAGCCAATTGTTATTATTATTATTTTTATACATACAAAAAAAATTCAATGGACATTTCTTAGACATCTTAACTGGAGATGCAGGTATACCGATCTCAATTATATGTCTTCCTGCAAAAAACACCACTTGCTTACTTTAGAAGATCGCCGTCTACTGTTGGACATGGGGGTGCTTCATGACATACTTAGTGGACGCCTTGATAGTCCGGCTCTTTTGTCGGAGTTATCATTAAATGTCCCCGGCTTCCGCACCCGTCACACGTCGAGCTCTCTATTTCATCTGCCAGCAGTTCGAACGAACTATGCCCAGAACTCTCCACTTATACGTTTTGTTAGTGAATATAATTTGAACTTTCCCCTTATTGATCCATTTGATTGTAAAAAAATAACATTTAAAATGCGCGTCTTAAAACATACTTTTTGGTCTTATACTTAGTTTCAATAATAAAGTCCTATTTTATCTTATCTTATTTTATTTTATTTTATTTTATTTTATTTTATTTTATTTTATTATATTTTATCTCTAATTCTTAATATTTTAAATATATTTGTATTTTCGACACTTGACACTTGTGCAATATTTACAGACATGTCAACTCTCATTCCAATATAACACCCACTCACCCACCCTCTCACTCACTTACCCTCACACAAACACACTAGTATGTATTGTACGTGTATTTAATGTATTTCTGTGGATATCTGTCATTGGTTTTATTATCTGTATATTTTATTTGTTGTATTTTTGTTACATATATTACTGTTGATATCCCCAATAAATAAAAATAAAAATAAATAAAAAGTAAACCCTTTCGCGCCTGATGCAGTGCTTCAAACTTTACGATTTAAAAAACATCTTATTATTATCCTTAATGACCATTTGGTGGCATGGAATAATTAACAGGCATTTAGTCGGTTTTATTATAGTCGGCCTTCTTCGGCGTCGCCATTGGCACTTAAATTTTTACAGTTCATTATGCAGCCAAATGCACTATTTACTGTTTCTGAATTCCATTCATATTAAGTCAAGGAATGTTTTCTGGTATTTAAGACACAAGGGCATTATTGTCAAATTCAAAATTCAAATGTATTTATTTTTTTAATGTAATGTATTGTTTTTTTATTATTTTATTTTTTATTATGATATTTTTTTGTTTTATTTTGCAATAAACATAAGAGGTGAAATAGAGTATTAAAATAAAATAAAGGCTCATTACTCAGCAATCAAGTATATATTAACAGTAAAAATAGTAAACGAAAAAATTTTACAAAGGCACGTCTTGTTCGTGGATACTAGAAATGTTAATGACATTTTTACTCCTATAATAAAAATAAATATTTAAATTTTTTGTGCAAAATAAGAAAGAGAAAATAAAATATTCTGTAAAAGATTAAAAGGTACTTTTTTATTTTATAGTAATTAAAAAACTAATTGAAAAATATGAAAAAACAGTAAAATATTCCTTATTTTTAAAGGGCAATAAAATATATCATAGAAAAAAATAGTTCATATCTTTAGTTTGAATCCAGGATAGTGCGTGTTTTTTAAAAGAAGAAAAGTTTTGACAGTTTGAGATCAATAAAACATTATCAGTAAAAAAAATATTTTAAAAATTTGGGCCCATAAAATATGCATGTCTCTGTGCTAGCCTCGTTTTTTTTTTTTTTTTTTATTTATTTACAATTTTAAAAAACCCGTTAGGGTTACATTAGAAATTTAATATTGTCTAGTCATTTTATGTCTCGTCTAGTCTAGTTAGTTCAGTCATCATGTGCTTTTTCAGATTGATTTTAAATTTGTCTCCATTAAAAGTTTTCAAGTAGTAAGGTAGGTCGTTGTAGTGTTTAAGTCCATTATGTAGTATTTTTGACTGTCCTGTGTTTGTCTTTGCTTTTTCAATATGATAGTGTTTTTGTTGTCTGGTGTTATATTTATGTATGTCAGCATTTTTGACTAATATTATGTCGTCGTCTTGTATGTTTCCCAATGTTATTTTGTGCACAATTTTTAAGGTCTCAATTTTAGTCAAGTAGTTTATGTCAAACTGGTGTGTTTTTTTGTACAGTTCAGTCGTAGAGGTCAGGTAGGGTAGGTTGTATGTTAGTTTAAGAATTTTATTTTGTTGTCTTTGTATTCTTGTTATGTCTGTCTTGTTACCAGTTCCCCAGAAGGCGATCATGTAACTCAATTTACTTTTGACATAGGCTTCGTACATCATAATTTTTTCCTTTCTTGATATAAAATCTTTAATTTTGTAGAAGAGGCTATGTAGTGATGCCATTACTTACAATGTGGTATTTCTAGCACACGATTCCTTATTTGACTTGATCTATTTAAATTACTTGTAAATACATTTAGTTTCTTAAATATATATTTTTAAACATTTAAAAAAATATATTTGTCTTATTTCCAAAAAATTACCTTCTTGGAACAATTGAAAAGAGGGAAAAGTGCGACTTTTGTGAAGCATTATTTTTAAGATAAATTTTTGAACAGGTTTAATAAATAGTTGTTTATTTAGATAGTTGTGCAAATAAAATTAGAACTTTTAGCTGTTCTTTGACTAATAAGCAGTATAGATATATACAAAAACAAATTCAAAAGCAAAACATTGTTATAAAATCCAGACGCTTTTCGATGACACTCTATCTACCTATATGGATGTTTGTTTTGGACAAAAATCATCGCCATACCACGAAACGATGCGATAGACCCAGCATCCCTAATCTCTGCAGGCAACTCATCAAACATTCTTAGTCATTTAAAATACTGATTTTTTTGAGTTGCCTGGATTCTTGTTTTGGGGAGTCTAAAACCCTCACCTCCCCTCGTAGGATTGCGATGAATTTCGTTATTACGCTGAACATCACAAAACATGTATGAAGGCAATAATTTATTATTTTATTTAAATATTAATACTAACGTATTTCAAATTACTCTTTGCTTTACCAAAAGCATGTTCAGTATCGTCAACATATTTACATATTTGAATTTTTGTATATCTGCCACATCCCAATATTGTCCTCATTTCCTTATTCTGAACTTTCTGCACGACATTATATTGATTTTCAGTGCTCAAAAATAGAACACTGGAACAAAAACTAAAATAAGGCAAAACAATTGCTTTGAAAATATTAGTTGTATTTAAACTGAGATTTTTTCTCATTCTATCTAAAAATCCTACCTTTTTATAAATTTTGTTGTTGATTTGCTCAAAATGTAATGCAAATTTTAGCTTATAATCTATTATTTTCCCCGTGGATGTTTAGTTTATTGCATTCTTTATTTTTTTTATTGCTTAGTATCATGAATTTACTTTTTGAAACATTAATTTTAAATTTGGGATTTCATTTATTTAGGGAAAACATTTTTGAGAAGCGAATGTTGAAATCTCTATTGAAATAAATTTAAATATGAACAACTCCCTAGAGAGGAATTCCAGCCACTCTGCAAGCATTTGGACATAATCAAACATTGTTGAATTACTACCTGTTAAAAGAAGAAGTATAAAAATTGGAAAATTGTTTTCAGGCGTTGCCTAGAAGGTGATTTGGTTCAGCCGGATGAATCTCACCCACGTGATAAAGGTTTCAGCTCTTTTACTTTACTAAAGTCAACAGATGGAAGAGTTGAGGAAATAAGGATGTTCAAACATGGGCAGATTGGTGAATTTTACACAGTGTGTAAAGTGGCCACTTAAACCAGCCAATGACAGGTCATAAGCCCTGTAAATGCCTAGACTTCCATATTCCCTTCTCAAAAATGTTTTCCCTCTCTGTTGAAATAAATTTAAATATGAACAACTCCCTAGTGAGGAAATCCAGCCAGTCTGCAAGCATTTGGACATAATCAAACATTGTTATCTTTTTCTCACTTAAATTTTCATTTTTAAACAACTTTCATTTGTGTTTTTCTTTTTCCTTCTTTTTTTTATACTTTCATAATTAACCTTACATATAATTGCTTTATAATATGGAAACTTCACTGGTCCATTAGAATTAATTCTAATTTTGTAAAATATTAAACTTTGTAACAGTACTGTATGTTTCCTAAATAAAAGAAAATAAATAAAATATACATCACTTTACGAATTAAAAAAATAATGTTGATCGGGTGTCTCGGGGATGTTTTTGTAGGCCTTCAAAAACTCAAATTATTTTTTTTTTGAATAGATAATTCACTCTTTAGTTATTTCTCCTCAAACCTATGAAATAAAAAACTAAAATAATATAATATAATAAATTATTAAGAACATACCTTCAATCAAAATGTCCATAATGTAATACCAAACAATAATGCTAACGCTTTGCTTAAAAGGTGTTGTCAATTTGGGAATGCAAACGCTATTAAAACAATGAAAAATGTTTAGTGCCTTAATTAGCAACTTTGGCAACATCGTATCGCGTTAACATTGTTGCCATATGGGTAATTGATTTGGTTTATGATGCTCCTTTTGTGTTTTAAGATATTATGTAAGAAATAATTGGAATTAAAAATAGTGAATAAATAACCCGACTTCCCGCTAGAATCGACTTTAAAACCTCCGCGCAGGCGCCGTGCCGTGTACTTTTCAATGATACACTCTCATTTGGTATACTTGTCGCGCATCTGGGGATTTGCCACAAGAAAGTGTGTATCAGAAATACAAGTAATACAAAATAGAGCTATAAGAAACATATACGGTATACCAATGGAAGCACACGTCAAAGACATTTACAAGCTTACTGACACTCTCCCATTTTTGGTCATACCGTATTATGAGATTGCAAAAATGGTGCTTTAAGGTGTAAATAAAGACTCTCTCACTAATATTGGCTATACCTTTGATAGTGACGCCCACCAGTGTAATACGCGACAGAGTCAAAATATTCACGTACCTGGATCACGCACGACAAGGTATGGTCTAAGGTCTCTGCTTTACCTTGCTTGTAGTGAGTACAATAGGCTACCAGAGTCCTATAGAACGCCAAAAAATGACTATATTAATTTAAAAAAAACTACTACTTGAGGAGGTACGTGGAAGGTGAAATTTAGTTTGAAGTTCTTCTTTTTCTTCGGATATTTCTTTCTTACTATATGCAAATGTTTAATATTCATTTTTATTAAGATTTTTTTTTAATTTCTTTGTATTATATACTTGCTTGCTATCTTATTTCAGTTTTATGTACATATTGTTACTTGTTACTATTTATTTATTTATTATATATACGGCCGAAGCTAATTAAAACAGTTACATGAAGAAACATAAATGCAAGAAACTGAACAAAAAGAACATAAAACTATTTAGCAAAGAAAACAAGGGCAAAACAATAATTGTATACAATGTATACAAAAAAACGAAAGACCAAAAACTTTGAGCTAAACCATGCCAATCTAACTTCATCCCACACTGTTTAGTCGCGAAGAGATCTACTAAAAGCCGGAAGATCTATCCCGAAAAATTCCAAGTCGTGTGATGAATTGACTAATCTACGCATTCTGGACATTGGGACGTAAAAACCAAAGTTGCTCTTAGAAGATTTTATTAATAGCAGATTTTAACTTCTGGTGACACGGTTGGGAACATGAACAGAAAATGATTGCAACAGAGATGGGACATCACTAAGTATTTTGAAAATGCATATAAGGTCCACCTCAGTTCTACGTCTCTCCAATGAAGACAGATTAAGAGATTGCTCTATTTCGAAATAGGAATAATTACCCCTTTGTAATCCGAGCAACCATGCCACTTTTCTTAAAAAACGGTGTTGGACAGACTCGATATGGTCAATATGAGTCCTGTAGAATGGAGAACAAATAGAAGAAGCGTATTCTAGATGGGGTCGAACTAGTGAGCAATAAAGAATTTTGATGGTATTAATATTTTTGAAGTCCGCCGTCACTCTATTGATAAAACCGAGAAGTTTGAGCGATTTGTTTACAATATTATCAATGTGTACACGATATGAGAGTTTACTATCTAAAGTAATGCCAAGATCCTTTATCGACGAAACCATTGAAAGGGAAGTATTTTTTAGTTTGTAGTTGAATTTTATAGGTTTTTTTTAAACTACATTATTAATATAACCATACCTTTATGTAAATATTATTCAGTCCCAAAATGAGTTTGTTGTAACATGCACTATCCTGATATTAACTAAAGATATGAACTCTTTTTTTCTATGATATATTTTGTTGCCCTTAATAAGGAATATTTTTTATTTTTCTATATTTTTTATTTCCCTTTTTAATTCTATTTAAAAAAAAAAACATATAATCTTTCACTGAATATTTTGTTTTTTCTTTCTTATGTTACACAAAAATATTATAACTGTCTATTATAGAAGTAAAAATTCATTCTTGTTTACCCACGAACAGGCCATGCCTTTGTGGGATTTTTTTGTTTACATTTTTTACTATTAATATGTCTTTCATTGCTTTGTAATTATGCTTTATTTTTTGAATACTCTGTTTTACCTCTTATGCCTATTGTAAAAAAACAAAAAAAAAAAATTAAAAAAAAAATAAAAAAAACTCCTGGGAGTACAGAAAAAATTAAAAATTTGCATGATTTGATAAAAAAATTTAAAAAAAGATAATGCTTCGAATGTCAATTTTGAAAAAATGCGTTTTATAAGTTATTTTCATAAGTGCATATTTTTGCTCAAACCAAAAATATTGTTTTAACATGTTGCATTTTCAAATACTTACGTGTTGAAAAATCGGTTAATTCAAAAACGTTTTTGTCCTTAATTGCGTCCGTGAATGGAGTTCTTTTGTAAAGCCGGCGTAGTATTACGTATATGGTACATGACAGAATTTTTATTTGAAATAAAACGGCGGAGTGAAAATCGCAGCCATTTTGTGAAGTTTTTTCCACGCCAGTGACGTAAATTTTATTGAATTCAAGGCGCATTGTTTGAAAACTCTAAACGACGTCCTGCAACGTCTGTCAACATCATCGTCCATGTTCTGGGTGGTGAAAAGCGAGCTATATCAACATGATAAGTGATTATATGCTACTGCATTCTCATTTGGGATTTGTGTTTGATAGGCATTTAGGACTGATATGATAACCATCAACCATAGAATTATGTGTATGAATATATGCAGTGGTGTGCGTTCCATAAAGGCATTTATTTATTTATTAACGGACATTGTCCATGTATACAATTTATAAGGTTTAAACATTATAATAAAAGAATAGTTTAAAACATTAAAAAAGAAAAGAAGCATTGACAAACATAAGGGACATCGAGACAAGATCTGGACTATTTATTTAGTGCTCGTTTAAATCGTTGTAAACTTAAACCAAAAAAGTCCAGATCTTGTCTTGAGTTAACAATACGACAAAGGCAGGTCATTGGAGAATTTAGGCCATAGTTTGTTCTATGCTGATCGATGAACTGTACTTCCTTGTTTCTCAATCTACGAGTCGGAATATTGAATTTTACTTGTCCCAGTAATGATGGAACATCGATTATACCATTTAGTATGCCGAACATATATATTGAGTCAATATTAGTTCTACGTTTTTGTAGACTAGAAATATTTAACATTGACTCTATATCAGCATAAGAATAATTATCTCTCACTATTCCGAGCATCCACGCTATTTTTCGAACCAAGCAATGTTGGACTGATTCAATGTGATTTATGCGATTGACATAGAATTTTTTTTTATTTTATTTTTTTATTATATTGAAAACATATTATACATAATTATATACAATATTCCCAAGGAGTTTTTTTAAAAAAAACTCATTTAGGGACATACAGATAATAATTTTTTTAGAGACGTTTTTAAATTTTAAACTATAATATTATTTAACAAAAGCAGAAAAATTAAAATTATGATATACTACAAATTAAAAAGGGTATGAAAAATACTTGAAAATAACAGAATAAACAGAATACTAGGCATGGAAATAAATTCAAAATAATGTTTACATTATGCAATCTGGGAAAGAAAATTGAAAAAGTTTAAAAATTACATGGATGTATATATACATACTGAACTAGTACAAAATAAAATCATTTTTTTAATTAACAAAATATGCGCACACCCAATACAGGTTAATTTTTTTTATCAAAAACGTTGAAAAAATTGAAATTATGTATACAAGCCAAAAAAAGTATATAAAAAGAAAAAAACACAAATAACATTTATTAATAGTATGAGATTGTTGCTCAATATTTGCGAAAAATATGCAATTGACCACAATATGATATACAATGCAAAAAAATCTGCCGTACTTATATTTAAACACAAGACGTCACTTTCTGAGTTCGTGAACCCATCACCACCTGTATTCCTAGACAACAACAGTTTAATGGTAACTGCAAAAGTCAAATATCTAGGGCACATACTGACTGATAATTGTAAAGACGATCAGGACATAGAGAGACAGAGAAGAGCCATTAATATCAGGGCCTCTATGCTAGCGAGACGCTTCTTTCAATGCAGTAACGAAGTGAAAAAAATCATATTTACTTCGTATTTGACGTCCATGTATACAGGTGAACTTTGGAACAACTATACGCAAGGAGCGTGGAACAAATTAAGGATCACATATAACAACTCATACCGACAATTATTCGGATTGCCCAGGTACTGCAGTGCCTCTGAAATGTTTACAGCTGGACGAATAAACACCTTCGCTGCCCTGCTTCGCCAAAGAGCCTGGAGCCTATGGGAACGCCTAAAAAAATCTAATAACGAAATTCTCCAAGCCACTGCAGAGTGGATCCAATCACCGTTGTTCAAGCGATGGCGCGATATGTTAAGACCACCATAAGTGCTGCAATATAAAATTTTATTTTATGTTTATATTTATGTTTATTGTTATATTTATGTTTATTGTTATATTTATGTTTATTGTTATATTTTTGTTTATATTTATATTTATGTTCATGTTTATATGTTCATATGGTAGAATTGGCTCTGCACTTTATAGCCATTTTACTGGAATAAAATTTAAATAAATAAATAAAATAAAATAAATAGTATTAAAAATTACATATACAAGCAAAAACGGTGAAATATTAAAAGGTATATGTTCAAGATGCGCATTCTCTATAAACTAACATTATTTATTCAAAGTACTTCTGGAAAAAATAATTCTTCAATTCGCACGTCCTGTTTCTATATTTTGAAATAGGTACTTTAAATTTTTGTGGCAATTTATTAAATTCCTTGAAACCTATGTATTGTAAAAATCTAGTACCAAACTTCGTAGACTTCACAGAAGGAGAATGGAGACCAGACCACGGAGGCATATTCTAGAAGAGGGCGAACAGTTGAGCAATAAAGAGTTTTGATTGTACGGACATTAGCAAAATCAGATGATATTCTGTTAATGAAGCCGAGTAATTTCAGTGATTTATTTACTGTATTATCTATATGCTCGTTGTTTGTCAGTTTATAGTCCAAAATAACTCCTAAATCTCTGATGGACTTAACTACATCAATTTTGGAGTTTTCTAATAGGTACTCGAAGGAAATTGGTTGTTTTGTTGATTGGTTGACTATTGAAGGAAACTGTTTGGTAAGATTGATTAAGGCATAAAGGCAGTGCCTACCCTTCTAGAATTTCATTTAAATAATATCAAAAAATAATATCAAAAATATTAGTAACTATTTTTAAAATTTGAAAGACGCGCCAGAGATAATTAGGTTAAGTAATATATTGTACCGATCAGCGCGCCGCTATCGGCCTGGGTCGGGAGAAGCACGAACTACAAATGCCTTTTTCTTCCATATGAACATAACGCGATGCGGGAACGAAATGTGTATGTGTGGGTTTTATTTCAGTTGTAATTACGCGTGTATGTGTAAGCTAGTAGGCAGTGCTTTTTGAACGTTGGTAGGTACATTGTTTTAGAAAGAACAAACGAATGCGTTACTGACATCTGGCGTTTTTTTTGATTATTATTTAATAAAAAACAGTCATGTCGAATAAATAACCTCAAATTGGTTTCTTTTATAAAATTATACAATCGAGAGTATTTTTGTTTCGCGTTCATTAAAAAAAAAAAGGTAATTTTTTGTAATTTATAGATTTGCTAGCTAAATATGTCGGTATCTTGGAAAATCACTTGCAATTACCTAGTAGTGCATTTACGAGAATATCAAATAGAGCCCAAAATGCTTTAATTTCGAGTGTAGCAACCGTAATTAAAGAAAATATAAAAATATTCAAAAGAAGGATTTCGTAGCAATATATTATTTAAATTATATTAAAAATAAGAAATACATCATATAAATTTAGCATTTATTTGGATATTTGATGTAGCTTAGGTAATTTCTATATTAACTACCTACAGCATTGTGATTCAAACTAATGTGACTAGTGAAGGAAACTGTTTGGTAAGATTGATTAGGTACTTATACTATATGAAACGTACTTTTTTCTACTGCCTACCCTAGTGGAAAACTCTGTGCACGCGACTGTATATATGCATGTATATGTATGTATGTACGTATATGTGTGTATGTACGTGTATGTATGTGTGTATATGTATGAATGTTTATAACGGTGCACACGTGTGTGTGTATGTATATGGAGATATATAAATAAACAAATATCAATGATGTAATAACTTATATTTACATATAAGTTATTAATTTCAAAAATACTTGGTACACTTCCACTTATTTATTTTGACCAATTAGCGTTTTCACTCTTTAATGGGCATCTTTGGACTGGTGAATATTATACAGTGTAAGGATAATTTATGTAAAACTAAATATTATCTTAAGTGTAGGTACATCTAAAAATAAGTTGAAAAAATACAATACACAATATTTCAATGGAACAGAGTGAGACAAATTATTAGTTTTATTTTTTTTAAAGTTTTATTCATTTTAACAAATAAGTAACATACATAATTGTATTTTTGTTAACGCAAAGCCGAAGCTTGTCTGCGGGTTACATTACTTTCTTTTTTTTAAATTTATAAGTAAGTACATAGTTTAATAATAATTAAAGAATAAAATATATTTATACACTTAAGTTTCACTTGCTGTTTAACAATTTTTAGACTATTTTTTTTTAGTGAAATTAGGTTTTTTTCTTCACGATTTTTAGCTGGTATTAAATTGTACAGTTTTGGTACTACACTACCCATTGTTCTGTCACCATAGTAGTTTTTCTGTCGTGGTACCATCAGCTGCTGTGCTGATACTTGTCGGGTCATGATCTGGGGGTTTATTTTGGATTTAAAATTGCAATCGAGGAAATGATCTGTCATTATCTTATACTGACACTGTTTGTTAATTGGCAAAACGTTAACAAAATCAAATAATATTTTATTGTTGTCTTTTGCCTCATTCTTTATTTTTATAGGTACGATAATTTTTAAAATTTGTACCTGTAAGTTCAAGACTCTATCCGTATAAGATTTAAAACTTAGTCCCCATATTCTTAATCCATATTGAATAATTGTCAACTAGCCCCAAGTAAACTAGTCTCAGCACTGGGTATGGTATGTATTGTTTTAAATGGTACATGTTAAGTAGGCAAACTCTTAGCTTATTGCAAACCGTTTTTATCTGTTCTTCCCAATTAAAAGTGGAATCTATAATAATACCTAAATACTTATATTTTGATACGTGATCTATTTTTGTGCATTTGCAGTCTTGTAGATTGATATGCAAGCATTCGTGAGTGTGTGCATATATTAACAAATCTTATTTTGGTCTATTATATGGGGACGTAATGTGTGACGCTTTCGTTTTTTTGAAACATGTGTTGACGGTGTACGGATTCTATTATATGAAAAATATTTATTGTTTTATTACAATGAACAGGGTCCAACTAAGGGGGCTAATAAGGGTGAGTTTTTGAATTCTATCTGCTGATTTAAATAATATGTGTACCAATTATATTAAGTACTACGTTTATTAATCTACATAATATATTTTTCAAAAAAATCTCTCGCTACACAATTTATTTGTGCATTTATTTTTATTTTAAAATTTGTTTTACATTTTGAGTATTTTATAATTGGCATTAAATCATTTTTACTAGGTGTATTATATTTCTGAGTTTCTGAGTATATTCTAAAAGGTTATCTTTGTTTTTGCTCCGATTTTCCCCAATTTTCCCGCGGGCTCGGTTTTAATTTGTATTTTTCTTTATTTCCAGCTTTATTGGAGAACTCGGTCGGCGTAGCTGGTGGGGGCGTACGCCTCCCTTGCTTCTTGGGAGGCAGCGAAGGAGCCCACCTCGTTATTTGGTACAAGGAAGGACACAACAAGACCATTTACACGTATGTACAATGTTTTTATCTAAGACAAACAACAAAGGATTTTTTTTATGTTTCATGTTGTTTTCTCACTTAAAAAGCATATTTTAACCCTACAATGCCCAATGTAGACGATCTGCTACATACCGATAATCGGTGTATAAACGTGATTTCAAACATGTTTATCACTCGGTGACTAGTAAATGATAATTCAGGGGCTCAGGGTTCTAGGTTCTCACCTGGGCCCTCTATTATTTAACGCATATACTTATGACATAAACTAATGCTTTAAATATTGTAAATTCATATCCTTTGCTGATGACATGAAAATTTACGCCTGCATTAAATCTCACACTGACTGTGCAAAAATGCAAGAAGATCTCGACAGACTTTTTCAGTATTGTAATCAAAATTTACTGGAATTAAATATTAGTAAATGTCATTCATTTTGTATTTCGCGCAAACAAACAACAATCAGCTTTCCATACTCTTTTAATAATACCCCGATCTCTATAACAGATAGTCAAATTCGCGACTGAGGTGTTATTATTGATACGAAACTAATGTTTATTAATATTCATATTGAATTAGTCCTAAAAGAAAACATATAAAATGGTCGGACTTATTATGCGAGTATCAAAACCTTTTAAACATGCAGAGACATATGAAAAACTCTACAAAACATTTGTTCGTCCCCAGGTAGAATACTGTACTCCTATTTGGTCACCTTACTATAATGTAAGTATTAATAGACTAGAAAGGGTCCAACAAAAAAAAAATAAGCAGGTCGACTACCGGTTAAACCGGTTTTATTGTTTTTCCCAGTATTTGCATAAAAAACATAGGTACATAAACATATGTTTTTGGTTAAAATTTGAAAAAATTTGTATTGAGGGTAGGCATTTTTATGCATATTTTAGCCTTTCTATGATTAATTTATTTATCCATTATCATTTTTGGTCTGAGGAAACATGACCACATTTCTGATAATTATAGGCAACTGAAATGGCTCAAAATTAGACATCGGAGAGACTATCACTCCCGCTCACTTCTGTTCAACGTTCTTCATAGTCCTAACGCTCGTTTATACCTGCGTGAAAAATTTCAACGTTTATCAGTTCATGGTTTACCTCTTCGTTCTAGTTCTTAAGGCACTCTCTCAATACCCATCCACAATTTCTCTTTCTTCTCTAACTCATATAGTGTCCATGCGGCTCGACTGTGGAATCATCTCCCATCCACCATCAAAGATGTTACTACATTATCTCTGTTTAAATCACGTCTGAAGAAACATCTCCTTTCTCTTCCTTAATCTCTCCTCCTTTCCTTATTATATTTTTTTTCCCATTAAGTAATACTACTACTACTACCATCACGCCATTTCCCCGTAGGGGTAGGCAGAGAGAATGGACCGCCACACACGTCTATCCTGGCATACACTCCTAGCCTCTTCCACATTCATACATCTTGTCATACATGCCCTTCGGTTCTGTCTGCTTTTGACATGACCAGACTTAAGATTTTGGTTTATCTGATCATGCCACGTCTTCCTTGGTCGTCCTCGTCTTAAGTAATAGTTTTGATTTAAGGTAATTTATAAACAAATGCGTTTATTTATATTTTTATATATCTTTATCTTTTCAATTTTTTTTCTATTGAATATGTTCTGTAACTTGAATTATAAAAATGAAACTTTTATTTTATTGGTTGGTTGGAAGAAATCGCCCTTTAGAAATAAGCTCGCCAATGTACAAATAACATTATGTACAAAAAGTTAAATAAAATATATACGCCCAGAGAGCTTTACATGACTGGCATAAAATTCAAATTAAGGCGTTTATTTTATAACAATTTAGTAATAAATTATTTTTTTCAAAGTATGCAATCACATTAAAATAAATATTCCATAAAATAATGGTAGGTAGGTAGGTACATAAGTAAATGTGTTTGAAAAATTATATCAGTCTTAGGCAAACAATTAGTGTAGGTATTATTTAAGTGTACTTAAGGAAAATTAAAAAAGTGAAAGTGATTTTTACAAAATTTAAATAATGTGTTGAAAGTTCTTTTAATTTTATTGCCGTAAGATTTTTACTGTAATTGCTTACAATGAAAAGCGAAACATGTCATGAACAATACGTATTTTTCAAATTACCCAGTCTTTGATAATGATGCTCACCGCTTTTTTACAAAGCATTTATATAGGAACACAAACTTTGTTTATACGGTATACAAACTCTTCAACAAACTTCAATCATCTTGCGAACTTGTCCAAACTTAAGGAACTTAAAACTCTAAACCTGAAACACGACGTTGCAAGAAGCCAACGTGCTTACGTAATATTTTCATCTTGTTTGAAATTTTAGCGAAAAATCTAAATGGACGTAAAAAGACATAAAATATAAAATTACATTTACAACACTAGAAATGAAAGCTGTATTTTAAATTCCACCGACAAATAAATCATTTTAAAAAGGGCCCATATGCCAGAGGCGAACCGTGTATAGAAGCGATTATGCGCAGCTTACCATTATATTTGACTAACCATAATAATGTTTTATTGTAATTTTTTCTACGGAAAACCAAATAAATAACTGATATTTATTTTAGATCATTTCCACCGTTTGTATTTTTATCCTAATATAAATATAAATTTTAATAAAGCGCGCCCAGCGCCTGCGGTGAGCCAAGAAACTAGCCGATTATTCCAGATTATTTTTTCATACAAATAAGTAGACTATATTTTGAATGTCTTAACCCCAGTGCTGATTTTTTCTCCTAGATTAAACTTGCTTAAGATTACACAAATTATTTGAAGATTCTTGATTTGGAAAACAGTATTTCATACATTGTTTCTTAGGGACTATTTTTCTTTGAGATGGTACTTTTGACATAAGACCATAATTTATTTCATGCGTCATATTGCATCACATATAGCGTTCCACGCGGCCGTTTTTAGTATTTTTAATTACTAGAACAATGCGGCCAGTTGATATTTCAATTGAATACCTAATATCGACTGAATTCATGGTGGTATTTTTTATTTATTTTTTAATGAATTATTTATCAAAGTAATGGATAATATATCTATATAATATAATATAACACGAAGTTACATCGTTTTAAAATGTTATTTTTTCAATTTCTATACTTCTTCGTGGACCGGGTAATTTATTAACAATATTTTGAGTTTTTCCAAATTTTTGTAGACAAGGACTGGATTCAACTCCCTGGGGAGCTGTATATATTAACATATTACAATAGAGATGAAGAACATTTAAGAAAAGGTAATATAGAAGTCCAGGCATCTACAGGGCTTATGACCTGTCAATGGCTGGTTTAAGTGGCCACTTTACACACTGTGTAACATTCTAGTAACGTTGTAACGTTGCCTAGTATGTAGGTGAAATAATTCAATTAGATGAATCTCACCTGCATAAATAAAGGTTTCAGCTCTTTAACTTCACAAACGTTAACAGATGAAAGAATTGAAGGAATATAGATGTTCAAATATAGGCAGAATGGTGTTCAAATATAGGAACAAGAGCGTCAAATAATTTAACTTACGAACAACCTAGGACTGACAGAAAAAGAAATAGTTTTTTGTATACATATATTTATTTATTTGACACTTTATATACATATACAATAAATATACATATAGGGGCGGGCATATTGCCTTAAGGCAATTTCTTCCTACCTACCCAAACCGTTCAGTTTGAGAAAATTATAATTACACGGACATATTGAATCTTTCAATTTTATACAAAAATTAGAAGCAAAGATTAACAAAAATAAACATACATAAAAAAAATTAAAACTATTCTATGAAGAAAGGAGAGGGGATGGGAAGGAAATAAGAAGGATAAAGGAACAATTTAAATATTTAGATAGTGACATTTCAATCTTGACTTAAATGAGGCGTCTCTAACATTAGTGGGTAGATTATTCCACAATCGAGCGGCTACTACTGTGATAGAGGAGGCAAGAAAATTAGAGCGATGACAGGGTATTAAAAGGGTTCTCTCATTACTAGAACGAAGAGATAGTCCGTGTTGTGAAAGAGGTTGGATGAGCTCTTTCAGATAAACAGGCGAAGTGGGATTATTTAAAATATTGTGAAGAAGTGATAGAATGTGAATGTTTCTTCTATGCCTGATACTGAGCCAGTGTAGTTGCGTGCGATACTCGGTTATGTGGTCAAATTTGCGAAGATTAAAGATATAAGTCATGAATGGAATTTCTGTACCATCTATTTTGAAAAGAGGAAGTGTGGAAAAATTATATTTTGAATACATTTGTTTACTACCAACAAGTACAATTTGGGTTTTTGTTGGATTTATGAGAAGTCCATGTTTTTTTGTCCATGAAGAGATATGCTCGAGTGCAAGTGACATTACTCTATGTGTTTCAACAATGTCAACGGGTTCGAAATGAATATACAATTGCAAATCACCGGCATATAAATGGTACGAACAGGGGAGGTTTTTTGTTATTGGATTGATAAAAAGGGAAAATAAAAGTGGAGAAAGTACCCCCCCTTGTGGCACACCGGCGGTAAGATCAATCCAATCTGAAAAGAAATCTGCCATTTTAACGCATTGACAACGGCCATGTAAATACGTTGAAAACCAATTTATCGCGGATGAAGATAGATTTAAGGACTTAAGTCTAGCGAGACGCAGGTCAAAATCAACAGAGTTAAAAGCACTACTAAAATCAAGTAGGACCAAAAGCGTTAGACGTTTATCATTCATATACAAGTACGTACTTAAAAAACACATAAATTAATCAGTTCTTACAGCCCGTGTGACGAGTGATATGTGATGTTATTTTATCGACTTTTTGTTCAAATCTTTTGTGTCATAATATATTAGATCCCCTCATAGCAACATTTTTTGCTGTTTGAGAATATTTGTACAAATAAAATATGTAATGTAATGTAATATGCAAGGTTTAAACGAGTATTTTGTCATAAATAAATAAATCATTATTATTGTTTTTATTTATTTTGTGCTTGCTATGACGCTTGCTTCATACAAGGGTGTTTTCAAGTTCGATTCACGGTGACCACAAGAATTAAAACTGATTTTCCTCAAGCCTGGGTGTTTAGTTTTGCCATTCACAGCGGTTATTAGGACTCCTGGCCTGTTGTGGTGCAAAATAAATATTTATATGAATTGTATTTTTTTCAGTTGGGACAATCGACCGCCATTAAAACATGCTAGCCACTGGTCAGCGCCAATGTTGGGCGGGAGGGCACACTTTTCTCCTCCTAATACACTGGTCTTCACTACGCTAAGGTAATTAATTAAAGAATTAAAATTAACGGTCTCAGCTAATTAAACATATTTATTTATTTATATTTTTCTTCTTTTCCACATCCGCTCCTAAGTGGATCATGTGGACATCACCAGTTGCCTTCAGGAGACCCTATCGCCAGCCAGCACTCTCCCTTCTTCTCATGCCAATCCAGTGCCCCTTAATTCCGCCGAATAAAGTCTAAAGATTGCATTGACGGCCTTCCAGGACGGCGTGATCCCGCAGGTTTAAAGAAGAGGCAACTAGGGTTTAGGTTCTTTTGAGGCATGCGCAGCACGTGTCCAAGCCAGGCCCACCGCCGCATCCTCAAGACGCTCGTTATAGGAGGCTGCTGCATCCGTTTTCGGACTTCAATGTTAGTTATAAAATCGAACCACCTTATACCTAATATTCTTCTCAAGCACTTACTCTCATAACTCAGAAGTTTGGTGTTTTGAGCTTTGGTAAGGTGCCAAGATTCACACCCATATAGGAAAACTGGCAGCTTACCCACCACATACCGCATACCGCATTTGAGGACATAAGTCTCCTTGGCGGTGCCCACATACACGGAAAATTTGCTCGTTGTCAAACGAGAAAAGCTGCCCGAAGGAGCTCTCTGAAATCTGTTAGCCTTAACATCTTTGTGCTGAAAGAAAGTAATCCAGAAGTACATAATATGTACTTAATTGGATTGAGAAGAGAGGGAAGTGAATTCTTCACTGACTGGGATTAAATTGATTGGACATGATCAATTCGCCGAAATGATTACAAAACTTTTTTAAAGCTTTGAAATTATTTTTAGAAGCCAGCAGATCTGTATATCCGACAGGACCTATAACAGGGCCACGGATAGTAGCGAGAAGCTCCATTCGGTAATCATAGAGAAGGGGAAAAGGACAAGACCACAGGATGTGTTCAGAAGATTGGTTAGGATATCCGCAGCAGCACGAAGGGGAGTCAACAATATTAAAAACAAATATTTTTTTATTTAATTTATCATGACCTGATAAAAACTGCGTAGTCCAGTGATCGGGGATAACCCAAGAAGATTCTAAGCGCTGACGGATTGAAGGAAAAAAAAGAAAGGTAACCCTCCCTGAAGAGGAAGATTCCCATCGCGATTGCCAAGCATTAAGAAGAGCATTTAAAGTAATTTTTTTTAATATTTGATTGAGACATTCGTTCAGTTGGGAGTAGACGGACGCCACCAATAACAGAGGAACGCCTTCTTTTTAGGTGGAAATTTGCAGATCGTCGCTGAACCTCCAGATCTAAAGGAAACAAGCCCGTTGGAACCAGGAGTGCATCCGTTGAGCATGTCCTATATGCTCTAGAAAGAGCCAGAAGAGTTGAATAATCGGCATTTCGTTTTGACCGAGTATAGACTAGAGTTCCAGATAACACGAATTATGTTAAAAGTTGGTCCAGCAATTCCTAGGCGGGTTGCGAGCTCTTTGTGCATGCTTCCATCCTCAGTTATGTGTACTCCTAAGTATTTAAAGCTGTCAACTTCCTCAATCCTCTGTCCATTATTATAGAGAGGCTGATCATGGTCAGGACAGGATTTGTTGCACATAATCTGAGTCTTTTCTTTTTCTTTTCTATTTTATCTATCTATTCATTTTTTTATACATAATAATGTTCCCTTACTGAGGTGTCCCGTGCCTAGGGAAACACTTAACAAAATGTGGAACATGTCTTAAATTAGCTAGTATTTAACAAAGTTAACATAATAATTATAACAAAAAAACGTAATTAATCCAAATAACCCAATTATCATTAATATAATAAATAATAAAAAACTAAAATAATCATAAAAAACATAACCAATTTATATAAACCAATAGAACAAATTTTATAAACAGTTCACACATTTTACCTATTTGGCTTGATCCACTTATCGATCCGTGTGCAACCCACCTCCACTATCCATTTCCTAATAGCAATTTTATATTGTGAGAACTTACTCATTGTCCTTATGGATAGTGGAAGTAGATTGTACACTTTAACCGAGTAGTAGGCCAATCCTCTTCGACCAAAGGTCGAATTTATTATTTTATTTTTTTGCAGCATCAGGGTGGAGTATCTAGTAACTCTTGTATTTGTAACGGAAGGTAGAGAATAATGTTTACGTGCGTACAATAACAAAGCTTTTACATAAAGTTGTTTTATAGATTTTACATAAAGATTTTCAAATATATCGAGGGAGCTAGTTTTGATTGGGACTCTTTATTAAAGCTTTTTTTGCAATTATTATTTGCTTGATCAGTGTGTCATATATTATATATATTTATAAAAGAAACCGCGTAAACAAAACAAAAATATGCTTTATTTTATTTTATTTTAATTTGATTAATAAATATATTTAAATACATATGCATAAGTGGCAACATGCGGTCTTAAAAACATGACACTCACTGCTAGAAGTGTTCACAAAATAAAGTTCTCTCAGCGGTCTATGGAAAGACAAATGTTGGACGTCTTCTTAAGAGACCGAATAAGGAATGGGGAGGTAAGACCGTAAAATGGTGACGGATATCGCAGAAAGAGTGGGAAGACAAAAATGACAGTGGGCTGGTCATGTGGCGAGACAAGAAGTCGATAGGTGGACCCCCAGAATACTAAACTGAAGACCCTACGAAGGTAAGAGGAAAGTAGGGAGACCGCAGAGGAGATGGACTGACGACGCTGTCGAACTCGTAGGCCATGGATGGAACCACAGAGTGCCCAGGACAGAAAATCGTGGAATAATTTGAAAGAGACCTATATCCAGCAGTGGAGAAAAACGAGCTGATAAGAAGAAGAAGAAGAAAAAGATGCATAAAGGGGCATATTGCCTTAAGGCAATTTCTTCCTACCTACCCAAAACGTTCAATAGGGAAATATCACGTTTTTTATAATTATATTTTTAAAGTAATAAAGTCCAGTAAAAAGATTTTTAAATTTGAATTTTGAATTTCCGCGAAAACGGTCATTCCCTTGGCCGCGCCCCTAATACGTCACGATTCATGTTTATTTGTTCCTGGCCATTGAAATTTGTTCAGAACATTATCACGAATCTCGACGTCACAACAACCATGCGTAGCGTTTTTCTAGCAACATATTTTTATTAAATTTATTTTTTACATTTATGTGTGAAAATATTTCTCCACAATATCCATATTGATTTTGAAAATACAATAAAATATTCCTAATCCATTTTATACTCGTTTATTTTTATCGGTAATCGTAGCATGTGATATTTTCCTATTTGAGAAAATTAGAGGCATATGAACGTTTTGTTAGTGTATGAATAATTTCATTATTGTACAAAATATTGATAAACATTAACATTTTTTAAGAAATAAAAATTGACTAAATATCTACACTATACTATGAGGAGAAAAGGGGTAAAGAGGGAGGAAAATAGAAAATCTCAAATATTCAGGAAATGACATTTCGTAACTGATGTGCATATATGAATATGAAGTGGAGATATAAACTACCCTAAGGTGTATAACCCATCAACACCCTGCCTCCCAATTGACTACCCTCTACTAACAAGGAAATCAACATGTTCATGTCCTATCCATTGCTGTTAATTCATACTATAATTGCATTTAACACTTTGGATCCCGGTCGCTACTTAATTGATTGAATTAGTTATCAATATTCATGTCAATTTACATTAATTCGAAATATTCATAAATTTAATCAATATTGAAAGCATAAATTTTGCCGCAAAACGCTTTGAAAAATATGTATTTTATTTTTTCATAGTTGCTTAGTGGGTTCATTTATATTATACGTTTATGTGTAATACAATTTTTTATCACATTTCGATAAATTTTTTTGCAAATAACTAAAATCCTACCAAGCCACTTTCTGTAGCTTGTTAATATTTGTATATATATAATTACTTAACGACATTTCAAATGTGTACCGGTTTTGAAACGTTTCCTTAAAATCAATCAAAAATAGCACCCGTAACTGGCGTATTGCATAGACTTCGAGGCTTGCTTCCTCATTCCGTTTTGTTTGCCGTCTACTACGCTATGATTCATTCCCACCTATCTTATTTATCATGGATATGGGGTTTTGCCACCAAAAATCAGATCTCGGAAATACAAGTTCTTCAGAACTGAGCTCTAAGAAACATTCTTGGAATTAAACGGGATTCCCATGTCAAGGATATCTACCGACAAACAAAGATACTTCCTTTCAAGGTAATGCCACTGCATGACATAACCAATACTATTTTAAATATCATCAACTTTTCTGCTCACTCAAATTTAAAATACACATTTGGTCATAATATTCATAATTACAATACGCGTTATTCGGGGAATCTTCATGTGTCTAAGTTTTGCTCAACAAAGTTTGGCAGTAGGTCCTTGGAAAATATTAACCATTCCGAATATAACAAACTAACTAATGAGCTAAGACATGAAAAACTGAAAAAAAAATCCAGAAGTGTCGCAATCAAAAAATATATATCTTGAATCTTTTTGATAGTCTTTTTATGAATATAGTTTATATGAGATAACGTTTTATGTTTCTTATGCAATAATGTTTTCTTTTTATTTCAGATGGATTAATTTGTATGATATTATGTATTGCCAAAAAAATGTTTTTTCTTATGTACGGTCCCAAATGAGTTTCTAATAACTCCTAGGAATATAATATGTAATTTTTGTTTTATATGTTTTATTAATAATAATAATAAATATTTCACACCTCCTCTGCCAGGAATCGAGCCCAGGATCTAAAGAATGGTAGGCGGACGCGCCAACCTCTAAACAACGTAGTGGACTTACCTTCATTATTTTTCCTTGTTCAGGTTTTTAGATCCACCAGAGCAGCGATTTAGTTGGAAACGCTCGTCCAGGGTTCTAAATTAATTTCACACACAGAACTGTATTTTTCGTCCGTTGAAACATTTAAATCAAGCCATATTCAAATAAAGACACATTTTAAAACAAGACACTCAAATTTAAAAAAAAATAATTACGAAAATTTAGTTCAAGACACATTGAAATCAAAATACTTTTAAAACAACACGTGAAACACAAGAGATGTAAAAATTACGATTCAATTCAATTCATTTTCAATTCAATTCAATTAATTTATTTTAAATATAACATATACATTACAAACGTATATTCAATACGTACATATTATAAAAAAGAAAAAAAAATACACGAAAGAGACTCGTGTCAAAGTAGTAGAAGAATCCTGCTCCGGAAAACCCCTTCGGATTCATGGAACAGATCAATATCCAGAGCGATGTTGTTCAGCATAGCGGTAGCCCTTCCAACAGACATAACCATAGGCATGTTGGTCCTGAATATCGGAATATGAAACAATCTATGCTGACGCTGTCTTAGGTAATTATCAGGAACATACAAACTAATGCTCGTCATAATTTCAGAATTATCGATCATACCGCGCAACAATCGATAAAAATGTGTAGTCAAATACACATTCCTTCTAGTCTCTAAACTGTTGTCGCCAAGCATACCCTGGAGAAACTCGGTCGGGTAGAGCCAAGGATAATACCCGCACTCTCTGATGTAGAGATATCTCAGAAACTCATTTTGGATTTTCTCTATCATAATAGGGTACTTCAGTTCATGTGGCCCCCAAATCATCGAGCCACTCTCGAGTTTACTTCGCATCCTAACATCTTCAATACATTACCACTGATTGTCTCGATGTGTTCATGAAATGTCAGGGTGCTCACAAATCTAACGCCCAGATCCTTAACATACGATGTTCGTATCAGATTCTGGTCGTTTATAGCTACAAATTTGAATCAAGATACATTTAAATTAAGGCATTTAAATCTACTGATTAAAGTCAAGACATTTCAATAGAGAAAAAAAATAGAACATTCTCAAATTCAGATACCTTTAAATAAAAATTAAGACACATTCCAATCAAGACGGAATCAAATTAAAGGCAATTTAAATCAACAGCTTTATGTCAAGACACGTTTAAATCAAAACACGCTTAAAACAATACTACTACTACTACTGATGATGGTTCACGCCATTTCCCCGTAGGGGTAGCCAGAGAAAATGGACCACCACACACGTCTATCCTGGCATACATTTCTAGCTTCTCCCACATCCATACATCTTGTCATACATGCCCTTCGGTCCGCTTGCTTTTGACATGACCAGACTTAAGATTTCAGTTTGATCTGATCATGGCACGTCTTCCTTGGTCGTCCTCGTATTACGTCACCGTTCATTTTCGCCATATAAACTTGTTTAACCATTCGTCGTTCATTCGTTCTACATGACCAAAGCATCTCAGACTCCCTTTCTTAATCTTATCAATTAAACTTGACTCAGATTTACACTCTTGCAGTTAAAAACTTTTCAGTATTTTTCAAACATTCTATGAAAATATTATATTAATAATGTTTGGGTAATTTATATAGCGCCATTTTTGTGAAAATCACCTCAAGGGCGCAGTACAATAAATAAATATCCCAGCACGTCTTGCAGCTACTAAGCGCATGGACGGTTGAAATTTTAGACCCCATTTACTAAATTAAGATATTTGATAGTTGATAACATTTACATAATATGATAAAAATAATACGATAGCACATCACAAAAAGTCTTGCAGCTACAAAACGCACCGACGAATGGAATTTCAACAATAAAAGAATGATTTTAAAAAGTTAACAATAAAAAAAAAAAAAAAACAATAATAATACATTGAGCAAAGAACTAGTAAGTTTGGAAATTAAGTGAACATGTAACAGCACAAAAAGCAAAATATAAAAAACCGTCAAACTGTTTTAACCTCTCTCATTAAAATGCTGTCAATTTCTTCGTTTACTTTGCCATACAAGTTAATGCTCTAATTTTTACAGCTCGCAAGAGAAAATTTTGGTATCCAATTTCCCGTAGGGCTGAAGTTCTTCATTGGATTTCATCTATGTTTTTTTTTCTGTTTTCAGGCCAGAAGACGGAGGAGTCTATCGATGTAGAATGGATTTTCATAAGAAGCCCACGCGAAACACGAGAATATTCCTTAAAGTTATAAGTAAGTCAAAAATAATGTTTGCTCCCGGCGTTTTCAACCCCAACCTGAGTCTTAATTCCGAGAAGAGGCTCTGAGACCAAGTCTTGAAATTTTGGGACTTTTCGAGACCCCGAAACTATTTTATTTTATTTTATTTTTATTTATTAAGGAAAAACAACAGTTGTTTTTTATTTTTTTATTTATTGGGGATATCACAACAGTAATACATGTGACAAAAATATAACAAATAAAATGTACAGAGAATAAAACCAATGACAGATATCCACAGAAATACATTAAATACACGTACAATATATACTAGTGTGTTTGTGTGAGTGTAAGTGAGTGAGAGGGTGGGTGAGTGGGTGTTATATTGGAATGAGGGTGGACCTGTGTGTAAATATTATTACACAAGTGTCGAAAATATAAATATGTATAAAATGTTAAGAATTAGAGATAAAATGAAATAAAATAAAATAAGATAAAATAGGTCTTTATTATGGAAACTAAGTACAAGACAAAAAAGTATGTTTTAAGACGCGCATTTAAAATTTTTTTTTTTTACAATAAAATGGATCAACAAGGGGAAAGTTGAAATTATGTTCACGGGCAAAACGTATAAGTGGAGAGTTCTGGGCATAGTTCTTACGAACTGCTGGCACATGAAATAGAGAGCTCGACGTGTGACGGGTGCGGTAGCCGGGGACATTAAATGAAAACTCCGACAAAAGAGCCGGACTATCAAGGCGTCCACTAAGTATGTCATGGAGCACCCCCATGTCGAACAGTAGACGGCGATCTTCTAAAGTAAGCGAGTGGTGTTTTTTGCAGACATATAATTGAGATCGGTATTCCTGCATCTCCAGTTAAGGTGTCTAAGAAATGTCCATTGAATTTTCTCGAACTTTTCTTTATGTGTGACATATTGTGGAGACCAAACAGAAGAGGCATACTCGAGCAAACTGCGAACATGAGCAAAGTAGACCATTTTAATACACGCGATATCTTTAAATACCTGACATGTACGAAGTACAAAACCAAGGTTATATAAGAATACAAAATATAAAAAATAGTACATACATCCAGTTAAAGTTTTTCACAAATATAATGAGAGAACATGTTACACAGTAAAGAGAAAAATAATATAATATTAAAGACATAAGAAAAAAAGCTCTAAGAAGGTTGAGGGATGAGGAAATAGAGTGAAGGAGAGGTATTTTCGTAATATAGTTTCGTATTTCATAATGAAATAAACATAATTAAAGGAACATAAACTTATTACACACTGACAAATGTTTTATTTTACAGTGTTTCAAAAAGTTTTTTTTTGAAGTCACAAAATTTTGTATTAAAAATATCTAAATGGGGACAAAGTAAATTAAATTTGGAGCAGCTACGATAAATAAACGAGTTTTGAACAAAATTTTTTTTTGGGCAATAAATTATTTTAAAAACTTGTCGTGTTGACTTTACGGGACAATTGATTGAAATACGCTCCAAGAGATATGGACAATCGATAAAATTATTAAAATTTTGAAGAGAAAAGACAGATCCACTATTCTATACTAACAAAACTTTTTGTTTAAATAAATTCAAAATATACCAACCAACCATTTGTATATTATCCAGCATATCGTACACTGAAACAAATACTGTTGGAACTCAAAATTACTGATTTTACAGGAGAGCAAAAATTAATTTTCTCCATGCATAAAGTTATACTTCTAAGAGAAATTAGTAGGTTTTTCAGTATTTTTTAAAATGATATATTTGTCGTAGGTACATCAGGATAAAATGAAAGTGTTATTATTTTTGATGAAATATTGAATACATAAAAAATATAGAATAAAAAAATTAAATATAGTTAAATGAAGTAATTGGTAGAACTTCTCAAGTATTTGTGATAGAATTGCGACTGTTTAAGTCAAACATGCAGAACGAAATTCACGTTTTGACTGTGTCCATTACTCAAAATCGATTAATTTTGAGTTACAAAAGTCTTCTACTCAGTGTGTGATATGAAGATTACAAGAGCCTTGCTAAAATAACAGAGAAAAATCTTAAATCCACAATTCGCGTCGGCTAGTAACCAGGGCCGCGATTACAATGGAAATTTAAGGACGTCATCCCTTTACCGTGGCAGTATAGTGGTAGATAAATTCTTGTGAGTGATTACGAAGATACACTACCGACCCCACCCCACCTTTAGATTTTGGGTAGGTTTATCGATGTGCAACGACGGGTCTATCTTTCACAGTACACATATCTACTCATTAAAAGTGACAAAAAAATTTATGCACCCAGCACTTTTTGTGTTAATTACAATTTATTTTATTTCTTACCGTTTCTGAGGTGGCGAGATTTCTTCTTATAAGCCTATTTTAAACATGAGAGAGAATTATGTAAATTTCGAAGTCAAATTAAATTCTGACGTAACTGTCAGTGTTGAATCCGAGCGGCTAGATGCAGTAGCTAGACTGGCTAGATACTGCCATATTAGCCGTAAGCCATAAAAACTAAACGTAATTATTATATTTTTCCATCTGCTTTATTGTCTTCCTGCGTGTATGTATCGAAATGACAAAAAAGCCGGTTTTGTAATACCTCGGTAGATAAACACAGACGAAAGTTAAGCTTAGTTTAGTGTTTGTGTATGTTTTATATGTAGATGTGCATATGCATGTGTGTATTTGTATGCGTTCATATATGTGTGCATGGATGGCTCGGTGTGTGCATTCGGTATTTTCATTTGTTACCAATAATAACCTCCACGGAAAACGCAAATGTCAATTGTTTATATTATTTTTTCCCTTTTTTATTTATTTATTTTTTGTCACATTTAATATTGACATCGTTTACATAATTAATAAAAACTTAATGGGTCTTTTTATATTTGAAAATTTTTGTTTTTTATTATTTAAATGTAAAACTGTATGGTTTTTAAATAAAATAAAGTTTTAAAAAATAAATACCGTAATTGTCAAATGAAAATCATGTTCAAGAGAGCATTTTTTGCCTTAATTAGGATTTGTTTGAGTTAATAATCACTCTGAAGTCGCCACTTTTTATCACAGAAGACTATTTTAAATACGAAAGGGAACTATTTTAAATTTAAATTTCGTTAAGAACGCGGATAAAAGTTTCGGCATCATTTATTGGTTGCATTCGACCATATTATGTCGATCTGGAAAGTAGGTAGAACAAACTGAGGAAGATACAGATAGAACAGAAGTTAAGTATACCGTCTCGATATATATACAGCTGAAGATAGCGTTCATAATTGAGGCCCAGGAGCCATCATGCTCAAGTCGGAGCTAAGAGAAAATATGCGCAGCTTTAGCATGCATTCGTTGTTATTTAATTAGTATGTAAAATACGTGCTAGCAACGCGTTCTTTACCCCTCAGGGAGCGTTTCGAATCGTACTGATGGTCTTGAAATTTCAGTACTAGCATTTGGAGAGTCTTAAGTTCCGAATGGAAGAAATAAAACGTGTAACATCTTTATTTTATGAATGTGGTCAGAACATCGGTGAACCAAATCACATTTTCTTTCAATGTCCACTCACATAAGTTAAAGACTAATTCTTAAAAGGTTTCATCAAAAAAGTTCTCTATCCAACTCAAATGTCTACCCTTGTTTCAGATCCAAATCACAAAATTGTCTCAGATATTTAAAACATGCCGTCAATTAACCCTTTTAGAACATAATTATTAAATTTCTTGTTTGTAATCATGATACTGTTTGTAATCATGATAACTTGTTAATATGATAGTTATGTACTTAAACGTTTTACTTGAAACTGGCAAAAACATCTAACTTGTGTAGATATTTGCCATTTTAACATTTATTTAATATATTTTTTTATCACTATAAACATAAATAGTTTAAATCCATATGCTCAAGGGCGGGCATATTGCCTAAAAGCAATTTATTCCTACCTACCCAAATCATTCGATTTGAAAAAAATAGTGGTATATGAACATATTGTTGGTTTATTAATAATTTAATTATGGAACGAAATAGTGAATATTTTTATTTTTTTATAGAAGTAAAAATTGACTAAATATCTACATTATAGTATGAAGAGAGGATACAGTAAAGTTTGAAGAAAGAGGGAGGCAAAAGGAGAAAAATAAATATTTAGGATGTGGCATTTCATATGTGATTTGAATGTAAATAAAACAGGGGGCGTCTCTGACATTAATGGGTAGATTATTCCGCAATCATTTTTTTTATTAAATTGAAAACATATTATTCATAATTATATACAATATTCCCAAGGAGTTTTTGAAAAAAAAAAACTCATTTAGGGACATACAGATAACAGATTTATTAAAAGACGTTTTTATATTTTAAACTATAATATTATTTACAAAAGTAGAAAAATTAAAATTATGATATATATATTAAGAAAAAAACGTATCAAAATTTAAATTAATGGTCAAGACATATGTGATAAACAATTTATAAATTAAATATATTTGCAATGTTATTATTAGAACACACATAACAATATGTATGATATGTGTGCCCTACTTTACGATTTAAATAAATAAATAAATAAAATATACTACAAATTAAAAAGGGTATGAAAAATACTTGAAAATAACAAAATAAACAGAATACTAGGCATGGAAATAAATTCAAAATGATGTTTACATTATGCAATCTGGGAAAGAAAATTTAAAAGTTTAAAAATTACATACTTGTACTTACTGAACTAGTACAAAATAAAATCATTTTTTTTTATTAACTAAATATTCGCACACCCAATACAGGTTAATTTTTTTTTATCAAAAACGTATTTAAATTATGTATACAAGCTAATAAAAGTATAAAAAAAACACAAATAACATTTAAATAGTATTAAAAATTACATATACAAGCAAAAACGGTAAAATATTAAAATATATATATTCAAGATGCGCATTCTCTGGATAAACTAACATTATTTATTCAAAGTACTTATGGAAAAAATAATTCATCAATTCGCACGTCCTGTTTCTATATTTTGAAATAGGTACTTTAAATTTTTTATCATTATAATATAAAATATAATATTTTTTTATTATAATAAGAAAAATATTTCATTTAGCTTTTTTACAGTCTTGTTTATAAAATTTTCGCCAGTGACAGGGTTGTGCCTTGCCAAACTGCACACTGACACACCAGTGGCTCAATCACGAATAACTATCAACGGCTTAAAAACATGCTAAACATTTAATCGATCACAATGAACAATAATGAACATGATTAAGCTATCACAGTCATAAGTCAACGCGTGTGTAATCTCTAGTCAACGCTCGTGTCGGTTTGTTTTCCTCGTAAATAAATACAGTTCAGTGGCGAAAAATAGGCGTTTATTATAAAAAATATAATACAGTATATTGCATTTGCAAAATAGTAAGGAGTATCTAATACAAAAAAGTGAAAATTAAATTTCAATCACTATGGCGACTGCGATTCTTGATATTTGGCTAACCAACCGCCGCCGCCGGCTAAATGCAATGATTAGCGTGATAAATAATAAACAAATAAACAAAAATAGCAGTTTTTAAATATTTTCCATATTTACAACGGTGAAATTGAAATATGTGATTGCGCAGCAGGATTATACGTCACGAAACGTAAATATTTTGACATTTAATATTAGGTGTTCACGGATGTTGCATTGTGATCGCGAATACGATAAGCAACCATGGTGAGAAATTGTTATTACGTCGCTTATTAGCACGTCGATAATTATCTGTGATTGAGCACCAGGGGTACTATTATGGATCTTATCGTAAAGAGTGAAGAAGAAATAAGTTTTCAGTTTTTTTTGCATGCGACTACATTTTCCTTTATTTATGACAACATTGGTGATCAAACTTCAAACGATGTGCAAAAAACGGCAAAAAGAACCAATACAAGCTATTAGGTTGTGGTCCTGTGGCTAGTGTCTCGGACTCACGGACCAAAGGTCTGTGGTTCGAATCCCACTTTACCCCAACTTGATTCCATTTTCTAATAGTGAGTTATTTACAACTCGTTGAAAAAGGCCCTCAAAATTAAATATTTGGGTAAATCATAAGAACGCAAATATTTCTTTTTTCTTTAAAAAAAAAAAAAAAAAATATTTAAAACTGAAATTATTGAACGATAAAACTATCGTAATTTTGAATACATTTATTTACTGTTGGATAATTAAACTAAATTTGTCGGCCTCGCTGTGTAGAGGTCAGTGCGTTTGCCTGCCATGCAAGAAAGTCTCGGGTTCGATTCCCGGGATGGTCGGTGTGAAATATTTATTTAAAACTAATTTCATGGTCCCTGGACTAGCACGTGAAGCGTGAGACTAATCTTTCAAAACCCTCCCCATTCAGATATATTAGATATATCCGCTTGGAGAAGACGAAAATCGTCAGGAGTAGTCACCTTTGAAAATAGTTTTAAGTCATCCGCAAACAACAGAAAATGCGAGTTCAAAAAATTTTTTTTATATTTTTCATGAAAATTGAGAACAACAATGGACCCATCATAATCGCCATCCCATCGTATTTAATACAATAAGATAAACATTCGATTCAAAACGTAAATGGTTTAAATGTTTCGCATTTAGGTTGACAAATTTTGAACATTAGGTCAAATTTCGTATGCAGATTTTATCATTGTAATGAGCATATTGTACGAGAAATTCGTAGGGAAATTATGGCATTGTGGATTCAACGAACAGCGCTGTCATTAGTGCGTTTGTTGATAAATACGGTTTTCTAGAATATTATTGTCCTGAAATATTTGTTTGAGTCTTATATTCTCCCAGTTAAATAATTATATCATAACACCTTTATTTTATTTATCGAGTATTTTGTTATTAGAGTGCGTAAGCAAAAATGTACTTAAAAAGTGTACTATGCACTTTTCTAATCCGTTTTTTAGAGTATGTACTTGTTGCTTGGGATCCGTTGTATTAAACAAAACCGATTGAAATATATAAAGTGGATTAAAAATAATTTATTGTTTTTTCAAAGTCAATATGTATTTGTGGAGAATTATTTTTTTTTTGAAAATTTTTACGTAAGCATTCTTTTGAACAATTATTTCATTACCGCCAAACTGCAAAAGCAGTTTTTTTTCAGAAATTTTTCTCTTTAAATATTTTGGTAACACAGTATAATATTATCATTATTATTTTACACTTTATATACATATAAGGGCGGGCATATTGCCTTGAGCTAATTTCTCCCTTCCTACCTAAACCGTTCAGTTCGAGAAAATTACAACTGCATAGATATATTGAATCTTACAATTTTATTCAAAAATTAAAAACAAAGATAAACAAAATAAAAATATTTAAAAAATAAACACTATGCTATGAAGAGAGGAGAGGGGGTGGGAAGGAAAGAAGAAGGATAAAGAAACAATTTAAATATTTAGATAGTGACATTTCAATCTTGACTTAAATGTAAATAAAGAAGAGGCGTCTCTTACATTAGTAGTTAGATTATTTCGCAATAGAGCAGCTACTATTGTAAAAGAGGAGGCAAGAAAATTAGAGCGATGAAAGGGTATTAAAAGGGTTCTTTCGTTTCTAAAACGAAGAGATAGTCTATGTTGTGATAAAGGTTGGAAGAGCTCTCTCAGGTAAACAGGCGAAGTGGGATTATTTAAAATATTGTGAAGAAGTGATAGAATGTTAATGTTTCTTCTATGCCTGATACTGAGCCAGTGTAGTTGCGTGCGATACTCGGTTATGTGATCAAATGTGCGAAGATCAAAGATATAACGAATACAAACATTTTGCAATCGTTCTAACTTATTAAGTAATTCAGAGTTAGCATCTGGATAACATACATCCGCATAGTCAAGGAGTGGAAGACGTAAACTCTGGACTAATGTTTGCTTAACATTTATTGGCAAGAAGTTTTGTAATATTTTAGGTGAGTGCAAACTGCTATAAAGTTTACGACTAACTTCGTTAACCTGATCGTGCCATTCTAAATGCTTATGAATGATAATACCTAAGTTTTTGACTTAAGTCATGAATGGAATTTCTGTACCATCTTTTTTGAAAAGAGTATTTTAATCTAGTATTTTGTTATTAGCGTGCATACGCAAAAATGTACTTAAAAAGTGTACTATGCGTTTTTCCGATCCGTTATTTAGAGTATGCACTTGTAGGTTAGGATCCGCTGCAGTTATATGTCTAAAACATATTCGTATAATTAATGTTCAAAGGGAAATAGGGAAATATCACGTAATACGAATACCGATAAAAAAATATTTATTTATTCATATATTCGTCCAATGGGCATTTTTAAGGACATCTTCATACAAAGAAAATTATTATGAAGGTAAGTAGAAAGACACAATGGTATATAGTATACTTTGTGGGAGTGGAAGCGGGAAGAGGTGTTTATAATTCAATTTGATTCAGTGATCGTTTGAAAGAAGACAACTTGTTATCAAAGAAATCAAGACTGGTATGTTTTTTGGCAGACCTAAGAATTCTGTGTATAGGGGAATGAAAACCACAGTTAGTTCTATGGTTATCGGTATGAAATAGTAAGTTTAGTCCGAGGTTTCTAATTGGGATATTCAGATTAGTATTTATGGCGAACATTCAATAATTTTATTGAAAAAAAAAAATCATTATAAATATATTTAATTGCGAATAATCATAATGACGCACAGCGCATTATTGTTAATTTTATGTTTGAGAACAGTTTTTAATTTACTGTGGTACTACTTGTGAAAACCTGTGATTGGCTTATTTCAAAATAGGAATTGTACCCCTTTGTAATTTGAGCAACCATGCCGTACATACACTGTTTTTCAGGGCCAGACCGCGAAACTTCTGAGGAACATCCCTCATGGTAAGCTTTAAAACACCTTTTATTTTTCCAAAAAGTCATTTAAAAAATATATTTAAAAAATTTAATCTCAAAATGCAGTAAATCGTTAATTTCTTGGACATGCAGTCCCTCCACAAACCCTTACCCCTCTCCTACCCAGCCGCTTCCCGTCTGGTGTGTATCGCTTAGTTGGTCAAATACGTTTTTATCGCAATTTTTTTTGTCGAGGAGGGGAAAGAGTTTGCGGAAGAGATGTTTGTCCGAGAAATTAAAGATTTACTTTATTTTGATATCATAAATTAAAAAAAAAAAAATGATTTTATGGAAAAAATTTCAAAGGATTTTTTTAAAGCATGAGGAATGTTCCTCTGAAGTTTCGCGATCTGGTTTTATTAATTTATTTATACTTTTACATTTTTTGTATTCTTTTTTATACAGAATAATGTTCCCTCACTGGGGTGTCCCGTGCCGAGGGAAACATTTTACAAAATGTGAAACATGCCTAAGATTAGCTATTTAACAAAGTTAACATAATAATAACAATAAAAAAAACGTAATTAATCCAATAAACTTAATTATAATTAACATAATAAATAATAAAAAACAAAAATATTCATAAAAAAGATAACAAATTTATACAGACCAATAAAAAAATTTCTTCAACAGTGCATAGATTTTACCTATTTGGCTTGATCTACTGATCGATCCGTGCGCAACCCACCTCCACTATCCATTTCTTAATAGCAATTTTATATTGTGAGAACTTACTAATTGTCCTTATGGATAATGGAAGTAGATTGTACACTTTAACCGAGTAGTAGGTAAATCCTCTTTGACCGAAGGTTGTCTGGTCCTAAAAAACCGTGTATATGCTAAAATTATTCTGCTAGAGAGGTTTGGTCATGGACATCGTTATACCCATGCTTAGGGACATGAATATAACATTACAAGAGCAATAAATAATATCATGGTCAAAAATCATCCCTATCAAACAAAATTTGGTGCAACGATTACTTATTTGCCAAACTGTTTTATATGCTTCCCCGTAAAAGCTTAAACAAATAGCAGAGAAGTTTTTTTTTTATCTTTTGAAAAATAGATTTTCAATACTGTACATTCGAACAGGTTTCCGTTGTAACCTACTTCTTCTTCTTTTTTCAGTTCCACCAATCAGAATCGATGTATTAGATGATCATCATCAACCCCTGGAAACTAAAACGAGACCCTATAAGGAAGGCGAGCTGGTACTACTTACCTGTTTACCTGTTGGAGGTATGAAACATCATTATTTTAGTTTTTGATACAATTTTTAAAAAAAAATTGTCTAAAAATATTACAAATATTATTTAATTTATCTTTGTACCAATTAAAATCATTACTTTTTCATCACTTATTTTCTTAGTTATTAAAATTTACTAAGTGTTATGCTTGTTTACATTTTATTTTTATACTTAGCCTCTTTTACTTCAATAATTTTTATATTAAATCTCTTTATTTATTGTTAATTATTTTATTTATTTTTTGTTTAATTTTCATTTGTTATTTCTTTATTATCTGCTGATTTTATGTATCTTTATTTTTTTCACTCGTGTATATGTGTTTTGTATTTATTTTAATTAAAATTGTTTTTTATTATTATTTTATACTTTTTCAAAGGCGTAAGCCGTCGAAATAAATAAATAATTAACAAAATAATATTGTTAATTGAATCGGCATTTATTTCGTAACACTTCATTATAAATTATTTTGAAAATATTTTTTTTATTTTTATTCTTTTACAAGAACACCATATCACCCATCGATGGGAGGAGTGCTCTCTCGAAACTGTAGTAGTGTTCTTGTAAAATAATAAAAATTGTGAAACACTAATAACAAAGTTTTAAAAATAACGTTTAATCTTTTACGGAAAATTTTAGTTTTTCTTTTTTATGTTACACAAAAATATTATAACTTTCCATTATTTATTACAGGAGCAAAAATTCATTAGCATTTTCTTGTATACCCACGAACAGGCCATGCCTTTGTGGGATTTTTGTTTACTATTTTTACTATTAATAGGTCTTTCATAGCTATGTAATAATGCTTTATTTTTTAAATACTCTGTTTTACCTCGTATGTTTATTGTAAAAAAACAAAAATAAAATAAAAACAAAAAATATAAAAAGTTTTACTTTCATAATAATTAATAAACAAAATGTTCAGACTAAGAATAAAAACGATTTATTTGTTAAAGTTTATAGCATTTAAGCTATGGTTTTTCTGGTACTTAGGAACTCACGGATTTTTTTCACGTTCAAGTTTGGAAAGGTTTAAAACAAATATTATTTACCAAACCATGTGTATGTTATAAATATATTTTAAGTGATGGCACTTGGCAAATATTTTGAATTCTTAATTGAAATTACTGAGACTAAATTATTCAACTTTGAGCGTACCACTATAGCGACATGTCGCTTTTAATTAATCAATTTTAATTATCCACTGGAAATAATGTGTCCTTTGAAGATTTTAATTCCATGAGTAGTACCAACAATAGTTTTGTTTTCAGAACCTTAAGTGTTAAAACAATTAGAAGATTTAACAGGACACGAAATCAAAAATATGGCTCGAGTAATTTAGTCATTAAAACAATAGTGATGTTTTAATAAGTAAAAATATTGTATGTCAATTTTATGTGATACTGCCGATTTTTTTATATTTTTATTATATTATTATACACACACAAAATTATAATTTATAATAACTTGCTTTGACTGCCTAGCTAGGGTTATTTACCCCGATCAAAGACAGTAAAAAAAAAATAAAAAACAGTAATCAATTTATAGAAACAGTTATAAAGATAAAGATAAAGAAAGAGGACAAAGTGAAAAACAAAGTAAAAATGGAGTTAAAACATGATAAAAAATGTAGTAAAAACATAGTAAAAATGTAGTAAAAACATAGTAAAAATGTAGTAAAAACATAGTCAAAATCTAGTAAAAAAAAAAGAAGCAAAAACATAGTAAAAATAAAGTAATAAATGTAGTGAAAACATAGTAAAAAACATTAAAAATATATAAATATGTATGTAAAAATATTTTAAAACTCAGTAAAACGCGAAATAAAAACAGAATACATCGTAAGAAACATATTTAAAGTCATAGTAAAAAAAAGAATGTGTGTATAGCAAAAAGCATATTTAAAAAACATAGATTTCTTTGGATAAATACATATATCAAACATATTACAACAAAGATGGATAACTTTTTAGAGAAGGTAATATATAAGTCAAGGCATACACAGGGTTTATGACCTGTCATTGGCTGGTTTCAGTGGCCACTTTAAACTCTGTGTAATATGCATTATCTGCCTATATTTGAACATCTATATTCCTTCAAATCTTCCATCTGTTGATGTTTGTGAAGTTAAAGAGCTAAAATCTTTATTGTTGCGGATGAGATTATTTATCCTACATACTAGGCAACGCCTGAAAATATTTTTTAATTTTTATACATCTTTTCGAACCAGGTGGATCGGGTGGATGTAGGTAAAATTATTCAATCATATGAATTTCACCCGAAACAATAAAGGTTTTAGCTTTTTAACTTCACAAACATCAACCAGATGGAAGAATCGAAGGAATATAGATGTTCAAATATTGTTTCTGTTTTCGTGCTGCAGAAGAGAGCTGTTTGAGCAATTTAAAATAGGAGTCGAATCGCTTAGAGATATGTTTAAAAAAATATTTAAGACAGTCAATATATCTTTGAAAACTTAATGTATGTAAAAATATTATTGATTTAAAAAGAAACAACAGAGATTTGCATAGGTTCAATACTAGAAATAAAAATATGCTAGTTGTGCCCACTACTAGACTGCAAAAAAAATATAAAAAATTGCCTCAAACTGCATTCGATTCTAAAATAAGGTACCTCTTGAAATTCAGGTTTTGCCAAATTTAAAAAAAAAGATTTTGTCAAGCACAGCCTATTTGGAAAGAACTACTTTTGAGTCAATAAATATTTGCAGGACATGACAGCTTGGCATAAGATTCGCGATTATTGATTTTAGTTTTTTTATTTAAATTCGTTTGATAGGTTTAATTTTTAATTATTGATTTATATTTTATGGTATTTATTTGATTATTTACGATTATAAGAGATTCGATGAATCCGCTATAAATAATATTAATAAAATAAAAAAAATATAAAAAATAAAAATAAAAATAAAAATAAAAATAAAAATAAAAATAAAAATAAAAATAAAAATAAAAATAAAAATAAAAATAAAAATAAAAATAAAAATAAAAATAAATAAAGAATAATGAATTGGTGGCCGCCGTGGTGGTAGTGGTCAAAACGCTTGACTCACTCACGGAAGGTTTCGGGTTCGATTCCCGGTGAGAACACAAAAAATCAAAGTGATTTTTCTCAAGCCTGGGTTATTTTGAGATGTAATTCATCACTGTAATTAAGCCTCCTGACCTGTTATGGTGTAAAAAAAATAATAAAAAAAAATAACGACACTACTAATTAATTAAATAAATTATTGTTTCCTAATACCACGTGAGCAAAGCCTAAAAGCTGGTAATTTCATAATTTTAAAAATCTTAGCGATGATGAAATAATTTTACAAAATCAGCTTAGTTTGGTTGTGTCTATTAACAGATAAAAAATATATTAAAAACCACCGACGCTCCCTATTCAATGATGTATGGAATGAACAATTATAATTAAAAGAGCTAAGTGCCAATTTATCATTTATGGCAACGAAAATGGCGTTGAATTTAAATATTCTTTACACGTTCGCAAGACGTATCCATTTAAAATTTCAAGTCGGGTGCTAAAATGGCAGCCGGCATAAATATTTATAAATCCACCGCCTGGGGCGCCGCGCCGGTGTTCTCGTGTAAGGCGTACCGCACAATCTTCTAAGTGATCTCGATTTTGAATGATTCATTGGTATTTTATTTTTCATACTGCTGGCGGACGGAACCCTCGAAAATATTTTTATTTTTGAAATTTTATTTGGGAATCCAGCAGTTATACACAGGCTGACTGGGACCCGCCCTAGAAAATACGCACACAGAGGAGGTCATTTACTAATTATTGGATCTTACTTTTCCTAACTAAAGTTTTATAACTTGGGAGATATGTCAATTTTTATACTTTATTAAGATTTTTCCAAAATTTGATCTTCAATCATTTAGAACTTAAATAAATTTGGTTTTCTTAGAATTAATTATTATATATCCTGCGTCCATGGCACCATTTTTGCAGACTCACAAAGTCTTCATGCAGCAATTTCTCTGCAGTTTAAAGATCCTTGTGAGACATAACTAAAGCAGTATCATCGGCGTTTACACAATGTTTGACATTATTAAACAGTTTATAAATAACAGCAACGTTTCACGTTTAAGTCTTATGTTTTATTTTATTTTATTTTATCAACATAAACGGCAAATCAGCCTTTTACAAAAATTTATAAAACTAACATATTTGGCTTAATATTTTTTTTTTAAACGTAAATTTCCTTATACGATTTATTAAAAAATTAAACCTAAAAATTATACAAGATTTACATTCAAAAAAATAATCTAAAAATTATACAGCATATTCGGTAGAAAGTTTAAACAATTCAAGAATATATGTAAAAAACTAAATTAAATAATAAAACATTCTACAGTTATACAACAAGAAAATCATAAGTACTGTTTCATACATATTATGTACCCTTGTTAGCTGGGCAAAGAGAATATGGAATTGTATTTTGATAAAGAGTGTGAATAAATAAATAAAATAAATAAATACAGCTGGGCAAAGTGAACAAAAAACAGTATATATTATGAAATGCATGAATAAATCAATATAGTTACCATTTAATATCTTTGAAATAGTTCAAAAGGTTTGTTCTATAGGAACAATACCCTACACTAAATATATCAGATACGTGGGAATAACTATTGCCGAGTTCATGAAGTCTGTTTAATACAGCATTACAGGTATACACTGTCCGTGAATCGTTGCTACAAAACGGTGAAACCTGTCTAGTCATTCTTCCAGGCACCCTGAAGTTGATGAGAGATAATCGTTCAGGGCAATCCCGTATTGAATTAACAATTTTGAATAAATTTAAAAGGTCTATATTTTTTCTTCTATCGTTAAGTTTTAACAAATGTAATGTTTTTAGTAAAAAATCGTAATTTAAAAATTCATGACTGATTCTAAGTTTAAAATTTGTATACCGTTATAATTTAGCAAGTGTTGTAGATCTAGCTTAGATTCGTACTTCGAATTTTTTGATATTTTATTCATACTATTGCATTTCGCACATTGTATGATTTTTTTTTTATTTATTTACAATTTTAAAAAACCCGTAAGGGTTACATTAGAAATTTAATATTGTCTAGTCATTTTATGTCTCGTCTAGTCTAGTTAGTTCAGTCATCATGTGTTTTTTCAGATTGATTTTAAATTTGTCTCCAGTAAAAGTTTTCAAGTAGTAAGGTAGGTCGTTGTAGTGTTTAAGTCCATTATGAAGTATTTTTGACTGTCCTGTGTTTGTCTTTGCTTTTTCAATATGATAGTGTTGTTGTTGTCTGGTGTTATATTTGTGTATGTCAGCATTTTTGACTAATATTATGTCGTCGTCTTGTATGTTTCCCAGTGTTATTTTGTGCACAATTTTTAAGGTCTCAATTTTAGTCAAGTAGTTTATGTCAAACTGGTGTGTTTTTTTGTACAGTTCAGTCATAGAGGTCAGGTAGGGTAGGTTGGTTGTTAGTTTAAGAATTTTATTTTGTTGTCTTTGTATTCTTGTTATGTCTGTCTTGTTGCCAGTTCCCCAGAAGGCGATCATGTAACTCAATTTACTTTTGACATAGGCTTCGTACATCATATTTTTTTCCTTTCTCGGTATATAATCTTTAATTTTGTAGAAGAGGCTATGTAATGATGTCATTACTTTAGTAAGTCCGTCAATGTGTTTTGTCCATTTTAATTGTCTGTCCATTGTGAGTCCTAGGTAAGTCACATGTTCTAGTTCTTTAAAAGTTTCGTTGTTTATTTTTATGTTCATGTTATGGTTCTTCTTTCGTGTTTAGAAATGTATTATATTGCATTTCTTGGCATTTAGTGTTAAGAAATTTTTGTTTGTCCATTCTAGATACACTAGTCTGCAGTATTTTAGAATACTGTTCCATAATTAAGGGGCCTTCAGAATCAAACCACAACCTTAAAATAGAGAAGGTTCGAACGAGATTTTTGCGTTCCTTATATCTTAAAGAAAATAAAAGTTATCCATTCTTGTATCAATCATTATTTCTAGCAGGGACGCTGGATTACAACACTCTCGAATCTCGTCGTCAAAATTTCTTTGGGAAACATTTCTACAAAATGATTTCTGGATGTGTATTCAATCCAAATATACTGAAAGAAATCGTTTGTATGTTCCCAATAATTATACAAGAGCGAGATCTCATGCACTGTTTTACACATCCAGAAACCGTACAAATGAAAGTCAGAATGCACCTATTAATAAGCAATTCGATTGCAGAATATGGCTTCTGCGGATAATATGGATCTATTTTTCTGAACATTTCGTTTGTTAAGCAGCGGTCTGCTTTCTTTTTATTTACTGCTAGCTTATATTTACAGCTTTTTTTTTCATAGAGTCTTTATTCAATAAAATATACACATTATTACAATATTAATACATTATAAAGAAAACAAAGTATCAAAATATATTTTGTCCCGATCAATGATAGTTTGTCATCGGGTGCTCAGAAATTAGTTTTAAATAATTATAAAATATAAGAGTACAGTTATAAATAATACTGTTTACGTAAACAATAATGAACATAAAATAAATTAAAACAATGAACAGATAAAAATGGTTTAAAAAAATAGTTTTTTTCTAAAAGTAAGAAAATAGATTAAAATAATACAATTAAAATTAAAGAATAGCAATTTACTAGAATATATTTTAAATGTAAGAAAAAAAAATAACACATATATAAATATAAATAGTGTGTGCTCAAGATAAAAAATAAAACACAGTAAATCGAAAATTTCAATTCATATCTACCGAAAAAAAATTAACAAGAATAAAAATCAAGAAGTTAACCTACGAAAATAACAAAAATGTATTCAATGAGAGATAAAAAATAATGTTTTACATTAATAATAAATCAATATAGGAACGTTCTGTTTACTAACCACTTACGTAATAAAAACATAATTTTATTTTTACTATGACATGTTTTCATGTCAAGTGGCAACATATCAAATATTTTTAGAACAATATAATCCAACGTACGTTGTCCATATTTATTTTTAAATTTTGGTACAACTAGGCCATTAACAAATGTTAATCTTGTTAGAAAGCAGTGTTTTAATTTATTACGTAATGGGTTTAACAGCCCGTAAAGCAATACAGGCTATGGTTTGTCAAATATAATAAATCAGATTTTTTGGCAGACTAATTACATTCTCACTAAGCTAATGTTACATATATATTAAAAATTAAGGGTATGATAAACTAAAAAAGCGAGAATTTAGTTTATATCTGAACTTACTGGGACGGCCGATGATCCTCAAGTGTGAAAGCAACGGGTTCCAGGCAGCGGGGCCGATCTCCGAATCTAGTGTTTGGGGAGCGCCGGATTTCGACAAGTTTACCTCTGCCTGAATCAAATGCTGACCCAAGAGTAGATTTCCTTTGGCACGTATTTTCCCTAATACAAAGGTCCGACAGGTATCTTGGAGCGATTATGAAGGGATTTGAATACTGTCCAGAAAAGCTTGTATTTTATTCTCTCTGGGTTTTTAAACCTGTGCAAATCTCAAAGATGTGTTAGGTGTATGAATATTTTTTTACTTCCGTAATAAGCCTCGCTGCTGCGTTGAAAACAGATTGAAGTTTCTTAGTTTCGTATTTTGAAAGATTTGCGTATATTCCATTACAGTAATTTAGACGCGAAACGACATAAGCATTCAAAAGAGCTTTAGTTGCGTATATAGGAATATTTTTCCGTACGGATTTGATATTTCGGAGATGGAAGAAACCAGCACTTACCATTTTATTGACATGATGATGAAGAGAAGGATCTCAATCTTAATGAACACCCAGTAGTTAAACATTTATACGAGGGTTTAACAGCATTTTTTTTATTGTCTATGCAGATATTTAGTAAAATTTTATAATTAAATTTGGTAAGGTGTCCAAAATAAAACACTTTTATTGAACAATGTTTGAGTATGTCCAAATGCTCGCAGACTGGCTGGACTTTCTTCCTAGGGATTTATTCATATCTAAATATGTTACAACAGAGAAGGAAAACATTTTCAAGAGGGGAATATTGAAAAATTGTTCTCAAAAATGTTTTCCCTCTCTGTTGCAACATATTTGGATATGAATAACTCCCTAGAGAAGAAATCCAGCCAGTCTGTAAGCATTTTCACAAACTTAAACATTTTTAATTTAACCACCTGGTAAAATAAGATGTATAAAAATTGTTTTATTAAAGAAGCGAAATGGTTCAGCCAGATGAATCTCACCCACATGATAAAGGTTTCAGCTCTTTAAGGTCACAAAAGTCAACAGATGGAAGAGTTGAGGAAATGTGGATGTTTAAACGTAGGCAGAATGGTGAATTTCACACAGTGTATAAAATAATGCATTTAGTAGTTGCCGAGATATTAATTACTAACTTGCAATTCGCAACGCTGGTTTTATCACACGAACGCGCGGGTTGAAATAGGTTTTAAAATTTAAATCGTTCCATGGCTACATTCAAAGCCCACGATCTTACAAAAACTGAAATAAAATGTCTTAAAAACCTGTTTTTACGCGACTTAAATAAGATTAAATTTCAATATGAAATTAAAAGAAGAAAATAAAACAGAACTCCTTAAAATAACTCGTTAAAATAACTTCTCAATTCACGCCTCCGAATCAAACTGTAATTGATTAATTTCATTATTTTTCAATTTATGATCCTCTGAGAGGGTGTTGAAATATTGAATCATATATAGGTATAATTAACTCCTTTCCCGAGACTTCGTAATGAAAAAATACCCCCGCCTTGAACCATCCTACATTTTAATTGGGTAAAAAATATTGATTTAAGTTTGTATGTATAATGTAACGCAAAGGTGCCCTACAGCTTCCGCACTTGTAACCCCTTTCAATCCTAGATAAATTCCTGTCAATATTTTTTTTATTAGTATTTATTTATTTCGACGGCTTACGCCTTTGACAACGTATAAAATAATATTGAAAAACAATTATAATGAAACAAAACACCTGAACACAGTATAAAAAATATAGATACTTGAAATAAAATCAGCAGAAAATAAGGAAATAACAAGGAAAAATTAAATAAGAAATTATAACATAGGTATGCAGCAAATCAAAAATAAATAAGGGGTTTAAATATAAAAAGCATTGAAGTAACAGAGGCGATGTACCATAGCATAAATAGTAAAACAAGTATAACACTTAGTACATTTTTATAATTTAGAAAATAAGTGAGTAAAAAGTAATTATTTTAATCGGTATAAAAATGAATGAAATAAATCTAAGTTTCCATGTTTGTTTGCTAACAAGTGGAACCGTGGAATAGGTGAGTATTTGGCATAGTTTGAACTATGCAAATCTACAGCAAAAGAAGTATTTCGTCTCGTCCCACGCTGTCTCACATAAAAATTCACTCAGTTTAAAAGTTCGGGACTGTCAAGAACATTATTTAATAACTTGAAAAGCAGCACTTAATCTGAAATTTACCTTCTATCACTAATAAATATTAATTTTAACTGCTTCATTAAACATTTATAGTTAAGCTCTTCAATTGGAATGTTAAATTTGAAATTCATAAATCTTAAAAACTTGTGTTGGACCTTCTCCATGCTGTTTATATGGGTAACATAATGAGGAGACCAAACAGAAGACCCATATTCAAACTGGCTATATGATGGTCTCGTGGTGTAGTGGTCAGTTTGCCTACCATGCAAGAGGTCTCGGATTCGATTCCCGACGTGGTTGGTGTGAAAAATTTATTTAAAACAATGTTTATTTTATTTTATTTAACTTTTTGTACATAATGTTATTTGTACATTGGCCGGCTTATTGTCAAATGGCAATTTCTGCCAACCAACCAATAAAATATAAGTTTTATTTTTATAATTCAAGTTACAGAACATATTCAATAGAAAAAAAAGATTAAAAAGCTAAAGATATATAAAAATAGAAATAAACGTATTTGTTCATAAATTACCTTAAATCAAAAACTATTACTCAATGAGAAGAAAGAAAAAAGAGGAAAGAGGAAAAAGAAAAGGAGGAGAGATAAAAGAAGAGAAAGGAGATGTTTCTTCAAACGTGATTTAAACGGAGATAATGTAGTAACATTTTTGATGGTGGATGGGAGATGATTCCACAGACGAGCCGCATAGACACTTTATGAGTTAGAGAAGAAAGAGGAATTGTGGATGGGTATTAAGAGAGTGCCTTGAGAATTAGAACGAAGGGGTAAATCATGAACTGAAAAGCGTTGAAATTTTTCACGCAGGTATATAGGAGCGTTAGGACTATGAAGTACATTGAACAGAAGTGAGAGGAAGAGATAGTCTCTCCGCTGTCTAAACATTGAGGGAAGATCCTTAAGTTAAGAAGAAGTCCATGAGAATTATAATAATAAATCTTTATCAACAATTATACACAATGTGACGAATACAAAATTAAAATAAAGGTATACATGGTCAAATGGCAGACTTATTGCCACTCGCAATTTCTTAGAGGCTGACTATAAACAAATAAAATGTACAATAATAACCCCAATTTTTTTTTTTAAAACATACAATTTAATGGTGTCTACTGCTTACATTTAATACATTTAAATTTATTCAAATTTTTCTCGCATAGCGATGGTTGGAGGGCTAGCAAACGATACAGGCTACTTTTAATCGTTGCAAATTGCACTTAATTTGTTAATATCTCGGCTACAACTATGAATATTACCACGAAATTTGTTGTAATCTTTAAGTAAACCTTTATAAATATAAAATATTTTAAATATTCAGGTTTATTAGATAATTTAAAATGAAGTGTATGTCCATCAGAATCTTTGAAAATGACAAAATATTGAGCATCTTAAAATAAATATAAAAAAATATTTATTTGAGAGAAAGAGAGGTAATCTAATTAAATCACTAGGTAAGACACATATAATTTTATATTTTATGAAAAGAGACTGTGATTAGGCGATCATTTTCTAACCTTATATTACTCGATGTATATTTTTGCACAGTATGTGAAGGTAAAATGACAACACTAATTAAATAACGAATTTCTACCTTATAACGTAGGCGCACGAAGCCGCAGGTAAAAGCTTGTATGAAAATAAATACATAAGTAAATAAGATAAAAAAATAAATTTATTAAGAAAATGTAAAACGCAATTCTTTTGTAGTAAGCTACTTGTTAAATTTTGTAACTCGGCTATGGCAAGAACATTCTAATGTCAACAAACTTCCCAAAAAGGCGCCCAAAAATGTTCTTTTTCTTAAAAAAAATACCTTCTGAAAATTTTTAATAACGTACATAAATTTTCATTCAATCTACAGAGTGTTTACTTATTTATTGAATTTTGAATTTTTTAAAAGATTTTCAAAAAATACCAAGAAAAACTTTAAATTATATCGTTTTAATCATCAATGTTTTGAATATATCCAAATGTTTCTAGACAGGCTGGATTTCCTCCCTGGGGAATTATTAAAATCTAAATTTCTCCTTCATTACATAAAAAGAGAATATAAGAACAGTAGTTAATGTGTGGACATATGATTGTTTTATATATAAGAACACCACTCTTTACATCTATTACAATTCGCAATCTTCCCATAAATGAATTTATTTAAGATTTTTTTTTGTTTCATATTGAGAACGTGTTTTGAAATTAAAATACATATTCAAGTAAACCTCGAGATATTTTATTTCGTCCACAGAATTTATATCTAAATTATCAATATTAATATTGTATCCCTGGGGTATATTTTTTCTGCCAATATTCATATATTTTGTTTTTGAGATATTTCATTTAAATTTATTATCTTTTAACCATTTTGATATATTTTACTAACTAACTAACTAACTAACTAACCATCACGCCGTTTCCCCGGAGGGGTAGGCAGCGAGGATAGAACGCCACACCACTCTGTCCTGGCACACTTTCTTTGCTTCCTTGACATTCATACATCTTCTCATGCACGCACGTCGATTATTCCGACTTTTCACATGACCACTTTCAAGAATTTGTTGTACTTGATCATGCCATGTCTTTCTCGGCCTTCCTCGACTTCTACAACCCGACACATTCGCATCATAAATCTTTTTAGCCGTTCTTTCATCATTCATTCGCTCCACATGACCGAACCATCGCAAAAGACCTTTCTTAATTTTGTCGATAATGCTTAACTCAGCCTTGCATTCTGCTCTAATTTCGACATTAGGGCACCTATCATACATTGTTTTTCCGCACATTTGCCTGAGGGATCGCATTTCAATAGCATTCAGTCTACTTTCGTCCCTTTTTTTCCAACTCCATGCTTCGCTTCCATACATTAGGGTTGGTGCCAGAACTCCATGAACTGCTAATTTAGCCTCTTGCGATAGACACTTATTTGCTAAGACAGACTTTAAGGCACCATTAACTCTGTTACCGGCACTAACCCTTCTTTCAATATCCTTGTCCATATTTCCATCTCTAGTAAACATACTACCCAGATATACAAATTCTTCGACCTGTTTCAAACTATCTCCATTTACTACAATCTTACATTCAGTCATAGTTGATATATTTTATGGCTTAAATTTGTTAGTAGAACCAGAAAAGGTATAAACATACACACAATACAAAGCTAGCACAACGTAAAGGCTTGTCAGTACCGAGGTTTGTAAACAAGTATGGCCAAAGAACATTTTATTATACAATTACTAAATTTTCAATAAGATTCCTAAGCAGATCGTAAATGAAAATGTTGAAAAAACTTTTAAGAAAAGTTAAATGGCTAATATTTTTAAAACTATTTTTATTCATAAATTTCATAAAAAGTACATGTTTTTGTAAAATTCTAAACATATCTACTTTTACAGATTTTGTAAATGCTATTACTGTAACTCTCCAAAAAAAGAGACTAACTCTTGTGCTTGGAGAGTGACTTACACTGTTTTAGTTGTTTATTTATAAGAGTTTATATAATTTTAAATACGAGTACATGAGAAAGAAAAATAAAAACATAGGATATATAAAGAAAAAACATAAAACAATAATACATTCATACCAATTACAATTTAATGTAGTTTCTTAAATAAATTCCTTTAAATTAACTCTAAATTTAATTATTGATATATTATTTTTATCAATTTTTAGTTCATTGGGAAGATTATTATAATTTTTTACACCTTTGAAGACAAAGCTATTTTAACCATGACTTAAATGGAATTTAGGAATTTTAATATTATGTTGGTATCTGAGTGACTTATTCATATAAATTCTTTTATTTTTTCTTCTTTATAAATTTGTATAAAAGAATTTGAAATATAAAGAGTGTCTACTGTATGAAGCTTAAATATTTTATATAAACTTGCCGTAAACTTTACGTGTTGAATATGTAACAAGACTTTATATTGATTATTTTATGTTAAAAGTCATGTACGAGTATTTAAATTTTGTGTTAAAAATACGTACGCTTTTAGTTCTAAATAACGCTTGTATTTTTTTTAATTGTAATAATTTCTCTACCGTTTTTCTTTGTAAAGAAAAAATAAGAAACCTGCTGACAAGCCGGTTTCGCGGTTTAGTGGATATCGTTATTTTTCCTTTTATATATTTCTGTTCATGTTTACCTTCTTAAAAAAAAATAAACACAAAAAAAATAATCAATCAATGATATTAGAGTTGTGGAAGATTTCCGGTTACTTGCCGTCAACGGACCAATCGGCAGAACTGACCGAGAAGAAGCGCAAGAGAACTTGAGACGTCACACGCCGAGTAATTTCACAAACACAAAAAATCGTAGCGCTGAAAATACGATACTTATGAATTTAAAATAAATCAATTGGCTTAGTTTAATAGCCTATGAACTCTTGTGTGGCTGTGATGTCACACTAGTCGACATAGGACACAAGACTTGATATATCTATCTATTTTTTTAAATAATGAATTCGTATTTTTTGTAATCTTCAAATGGACATTTTCGCAACTGATTTGGAAAGTAAAATTTGTATAACTATGTTAAATGTTAATACAAAAAATATTTATCTTTGCTACGCGAAGCATGAATGTTTGCTAATTCAGCAACACATCTATACAGATAACTTATACAAGAGAGAGCATGAAGATATAAGTCATAACAAGGAAGACAGAGACGCTGTTCTGCGGCGGGTTTTGTCTAAAAAAGAATCAGTCTTCAGTCGGTTGATGACAGTGATGAGGGACGCACGTGCATAACACGAGCAGCGTATTTGTGATTTTTAATTTATTTTGCTATGACACGGCTAAATTATATGTTTATTCGCATAATTAATTCTGGAAAATTGATTATTTTTTTATTTATTTCATTTTATTTGGGATTTTTACAGCTATTACATAAACAAAATAATTAGAAAAATCTTAACAATACTAAAGCCAATTAAAAAAATCCACTGTAAATATAATGACACATAATATATAAGAAAATAAGTTTAGTAATTGTATTTGTGTGACGTTTGTATTCATGTGTATTTGAATGTGTGTATGCGTGAATGAATGAGGGAGAAGATACATGTGCGTGTGGGAATGAATGAGGGAGAGGGTGCGTGTGTATGGGTGCGTAAGTATGAAAAAAATATTTGCTTAAAACTTGTAAATTGTATTAAAAATGGTACAATAAAGAGCTTAGTAAAAAGTTAGAAACCTTTTTGTTAAAATTCAAATGACGAAATGATATAAATTGTTTTCCTTTTTTTTTAAGTATGTTAAATTTCAAAACCGTATTCAGAAAAAAAAAGCATTTTATTTTTTAAATATAACTGATACACATCGAATGAATAATGTGCGACGAGTCCTATACAATACAGTAGGTAACCACAAAATGCAGTAAATACGAAATAATGACAACAATAAAATAAGGTTTGACAATACGCGAACGTTGATTCAAAACGAACACACAAATGGATATTATATGCACCTACATAATATATAAATAAGAATAACATATAAGTCTGATAGAAATGATTCGGATTATAAAAATCAGGTGTCACAAACAGTTGGCCCGCAGTACGGGGATACATAATTATATTAAAAGATCTTCTCACTATAAAACTTATATATGTTCAGGGATAGAGAGCAGTATGTCTCCGTGTTTTTTTTGTTAATGTCTAAACTTTAGAATATTCCGTCTTTTACTAGATGTAATGCAATGTTACATCACCGCGCGTTAAGGAATCATTTTCCACAGTCTTTTAAGATTAAACAAACAAAAAAAATGCGAAAATACCACTGAATTTCATCTTTCACTCTGAACATAGGCGCGTATTTGGTGTGGCCAGTACAAGGAAAACTAATATTGATTAAGTTTTAAAAAATCCATCCATAGTTTTGTTATCAGAAATACCTTCTAAAATAGTTTTGTTCATTTATGGCTTGACTTTGAAAGAAAGGTGTTTTGAAATGGCAAAGTCGTATCATTTTCTTACTTTTTATCAGACTACAGCCTCAACCCTCAGAAATAAAAACAATATTTCGAACACCCGCTGGCTCTTATGTACTTACGCACGATTTAAAAAGAGAACATTACATTATTATTTTGATACAAAATATATTTTCTTATTTTCTCTTGAGCTTGTTCTTGTCTGGGGCGCTGGATTAAAGAATTTACACTGAAAAAGAATGTTTATTGCAGTCAAATTACTGTTTTTATGAAAACGAACATATTACAACAGAGATGGAGGACAGGGTGTGGTTGGGACATATGAGCACGTCAGTACATATCAGAAAATGTTTGATTGACTTTAGTTTTTATAGAGTTTCACCCCAAGGAAAAAAAATCGATAAAAATGTAAAGTATTTTTGGTAGGGAATAATATTAACTGACATTCAATACATTTTTGAAAATCGCATTCCCAAATAGAGTGCACCTCTGTTGGTGAGAAGAGCTGAGTTTGGCATTTACAAAAAAAAACTACATTTGAAAATGACTTGTTACATTAAACCGGCTTTTTTTTCATGTCTTAGCTCATCAGGTAGTTTATTATATTCGGAATGGCCAATATTTTCCAAGGACCTACTGCCAAACTTTGTTGAGCGATAATGGATCACTAAGATGGTTTGGCCATATTGCACGAATGGATGGCAACATAATACCATAACAGATCTAAACGGCGAGAATGAATGGTAATGTAGGATGAGACGCGATCAAGAAAGACGTCTCATGATCAGATAAATCAAAATCTCAAGTCTGGTCATGTCAAAAACAGACACAACCAATGTGGAAGAAGCTAGAAATGTATGTCAGGATAGAAGAGGCGAATCGTCTTAATAAACAATTATGCACAGCTTACCATTATATTTGACTTTCGATAAAAAAAAATTGTAGTAAACAAGTTCATGGAAAAATAAATCAAATAATTTGAAAGAAATCTGATTGAAAATCAACACCACCGTTTATACCTTCCTACAGTAAAAATATCTTTTAAGTGGGCCCAGCGCCCAGCCCGTTCTTAGTGAACTATGAAAATATCCGATTACCTTTGCTTATTTCTCCATACAAAAAAATACCCTTTATTTATTTATTTATTTTATTTATAAATTTATTCAAAAAAAAATAATAAACATACTTAATAATAGGGAATCTATATAAAACCAATTAATGTAAAATGAAAACAGATTGTTCTCTGTTTATGATAGTCTCCATCTAACATGGCACAGCCTGTTCTAAGATGGAGATTTTCTATCTTTAGAGCGTAAGTAGTCCTACACTAATAAAACAATAACATAAAAAAAAACTAAAACTACTAAATTATAAATGCCTAGCTAATCAAATGTAAGAAATTAAATATCATTATTATACAAATATAAAGTATATATATGTGCCAAGAATACACGTTACTTAATCATAAATAACAAAGTATAATATATAATAAAATAAATATAAAACAATGAAATACATAAAAATATAAATAATATGTGTCCCGATTATATAAAGTACTACGTTTATCAATTTACATATATTTTTCCAAAATATCTCTCGCTACACTATTTATATGTGCAGTTATTTTTATTTTAAAATTTGTTTTACATTTCGAGTCTTTTATATTTGGCAATAAATCATTACGGAGAAATGACGTGATTGTAGAAGTACAGTATTTCATGTTCTTCATCTTTGTTGTAACATATGATTATTATTTTTTCAGGAGATCCCCCTTCCACGGTCTCTTGGTGGCGAGAAGGAGCCTTACTGTCCACTAACAGTCACTTGGAAATTGCTGCTGAAAGGTCTAGATTAGGGGAGGCACTGACTTGCCAGGCTACCAACAACAATATGACTCTCCCCCTGAGCGTGTCCATACAAATAGACCTTTTGCGTAAGTTCCTTTTTATATATTCATTTTTTTATAAAATGTATTGCGTTTTCGTTATAAACACATTTTTTTATAATAAACTTCTCAATTTTAAGTGTACCCAAATTTTGTAGACAAGGCTGGATCGTAAATAACCATTTCAAAAGTTCGTCTTGTCCATCAAGCTTTGTTGTGAGATATTCACAAAAAATTGTTTAAAAATCTGTATTAAAAAAAAAACATCTAATGATTTGAATAAAATGTAGCGTTAGTGAAAAGCGTAACATTTCTTGAATATAACGGTACACGATATTTTATTATTTTCGTAGATCCTAATAGATAAAATATTTAATTTAATATACCTTAATATGGGTTTCATATTTTTTTCTCATCTGTTAAATGAAGTTTGCTTAAAGATTATAAAAAAGTTCGTGGTAATATTTAAAGTAGTTTTCGGGATGTTAATTAATTAGGTCCAATTTGCAACGCCGCGCTGGTTACACAAGAACGGGTGGCTTAAATGGTTTTATGGTACTTTTACAAGGTTTTAATAGGATACGCGATATTTTTTCCCTGGATTAAGGCACTATAGCAACGTTTTTTTTATACATTGAAGAAATATGTAGATACTCCGCATGCATGGGTTTAAAAATCAATATTTCAAAAATCCATGTACTGTGTAACACTTCATGTCTTGATGCCCAAAATCCCCCGACTGTCAAACCAAATTATCGAAAGGGTCGAGAGTTTCAAATACATTTTTTTTTATTTTTTTTAAATTTTTTTTTTAAAATTCTAAACAATTTTTTTAATTCCCGCCAAACTGCAAAAGCAGTTTTTTTGCAGGGATTTCTCTCTTTAAACATTTTTGTAACACAATATAATAATGTTTACATAAAATATTTTTTTAAAAATCTAAAAAATATCAATAAAATAAAAGTTAAAAAAATTTAAATACAAGTTAATCGAGTCTTTTTTGATAACGAATATATAAAAAATAATAAACAAACACTTTTTTTGACAATGTTTTAAATTGTTTGGTTTCCCAATTTTTTTATATTTTTTTTTTTTACACACTAAACTTAGAATTTAAGAAAAAGATTTTTAAAACCAATTTTTCTTTGTTTTTATTCATATCACTATTCTTTATTTCGTCCGGGAGTCTCTTTACTATGCGAGGGAGTATATACGCCCTGGTCCTCTCTCCATACGCATTTATGGCTCTTCTTTCTATGAAATTTCCTCTTGCTTTTTGGGAGTTTATGTTACGGAAAATAGCAGCTTTCAAAAAGAACTGGGAGTGCGGCTAGGAATAGCAGGCGCCACATTCAACAGCATGAAGGCTGTCTGGAGATCGGATATTTACTTAGTGAAAATTTGTTTGTATTCTATTTTTTATACAGAATAATATTCCCTCACTGGGGTGTCCCGTGCAGAGGGAAACATTTTACAAAATGTGAAACATGCCTAAGATTAGCTTTTTAACATAGTTAACATAATAAAACAAAAAAAACACGAAATCAATCCAATAACCTAATTATCATTAACACAATAAACATTAAAAAACTAAAATAATCATGACAAACGTAACTTTTGCTACCAATAATTACATGTTATTTTAAATAAATTCATTGAATTTAAGTGAAATTAATTGAACTGAACAAAACGAACATTTCGGATCTTGTTATTATGAAATCTTTTAAAAAAAACCGCCAAAAACTATGTTCCATCATTGGATCAATAATCATTCTTTTTTTAATTCGCCTTCTTTCTGTGTTATTTCAAAACCGCGTAAAAGTGGTTCCGATGTATTTGCTACGTTTAAATATTTGGTAAAAAAGAGGTAAAACTCCATCCTTCAGGCCGAAAATTCCATTATTGTAAAAAGAAAATGTATTAACCTTATTTTTTAGTGCAAACGAAGTGCCTTTTCTTGTTATGGTCCAAATTTAATCGAATATGAAATAAATAACGTAACAACATTTCTGTTCGTATATTTTTTCGTTTTTGCACTGCCTTTGGCAATAAATTTTCTTCTATATGTCTCAAAGACAATCTTCAAAGTTAAAAAAGGTAATTATTTTTTAAGACATGTACAAAAACGTATTTATTTGTATTTTTTCACATACAATATATAGCTGATTTGAGTCAGCAAAGAAGACCCACAATTCTTGGAAACAAAAGTCTACGATGCAAGAAAAACGATTTGCTAATAATTAAATCAAAAGTGATGGTTTTTGAAAGGGATGAAAATATAACTAAATGTGAGATCAGTGTGAACAAAGGTATTCTGAACCAGATAGAAGAATCTGTGTATCTAAAGGTATGTTCATTAGGGATAGAGAGACTGAGAAAGATATTAAAAGGAGGGTGAGTGCCGGAAACAGGGTGAACGGTGCACTGAAATCTACTTTGACAAACAAATGTTTACCGCAGGAGGCAAAACTAGTAGTTCACAATGGAGTTCTAGTGCCCAATCTAATGTATGGGAGCGAAGTATGGAATTGGAAAAGTAATTATGAAAGTAGGTTAAATGCTGTCGAAATGCGATCCTTCAGGCAAATATGTGGTAAAACAATAAATGATAGGTGCAAAAATGTCGACATCCGTGAACTGTGTAAGGCTGAGACATGCACTATCGACAGAATCAAGAAAGGGATGCTGCGTTGGTTTGGACATGCAGAGCGAATGGACAGCGAAATAACGACTAAAAGGATCTACGATGCGAATGTTGATGGATGCAGATTTGGATGAGAAAGACATGGCGCGATCAAGTCCATCAGTCACTTGAAGATGGACATGTAAAGAATAGGAAAAATTGGCGTGCGTGCACGAGAAGATGTATGAATGTAGAGGAAGCGATGTATATATGCAAGGACAGAGTGATATTGCGCTCTATCTATAGATAATAGCACGTTTGTGATAAGAGTGAATAATTAAATCTACACAACAGTTGGAATGTTTTTGACTAAGACAAATGATAAACAATTAATATTTTAATTATTTTTTAATATTATAAACAAAAATCTAATAACCTATTTGACCAATTTTAATGATTTTAAAAGAACCTAGGGTAAGATTTTTCTAGCGCTGTGGGTGTTTTTTTTAAATTGAGAAATGCTGTTTTTGCGATCGACACTATTTTTAGAAGGTGCTTTTTTTAACAGTTTTTTGTACGAAAGCGGCCTGGCTATTTTTGGCAAAACATAGAATTACCTTACCTGCACCAATATATATATTTTTTTCAAAAGCTTAGCTACGTTCAAATAAACTTAAGACTGATCTAATAAATAGTCTGTTCGCTTCCGGCTGTCAATGAACCAATTTTATACATTTTGAAAAAAAAAAGTGGTTGAAAACAAAGTTGTCTTCATTTATTTTATTTTATTAACCTATTTTATACTGCGCGGCTGGGTGTGGGACACCCGTAATTAGGAAGTTTAGTAATTTTTTTAATACTTTTTTTATTCATAGACTATCGAACTAAGCAAAAAAAAAATTATATCCATTTTCCTTTTGCACTGAACTTCATTATTATTATTAATTAATACAGTTACATAAAATGATACGAGTTTTTTTTCTTTAACAATCTACTTTTATATGTAGGACGTCATTGTTGAGGGTTGGAGTTACCTCAGTTAGAAGACGCAAGATTTTTGTTTAATGCGTATTAATTATATGGCGAATAAATGAATGAAACTGTATGCTTTACGTAATTTGTCATTTAATCATTAGTGTGGCCATATATATAGTGAAAATAAAATCTTCTCTACCCACGCGAGAAAATTCAGAATATCACCTTTATTCTCTTCCTTAATTTTTTATTTTAGAGGTTGGTTTGAAGAAATAGCCATTTGGAAATAAATCCGATAATATAAAATTATGTTTGTACTAAAAAAAGTAAATAAAAAAAAAATTATATATATTTAAAAAAATATTCGGAAATAAACGTGTATGTTAAATTTCTATGGGGGTACATGAATAATAAAAGGAAATGATTTATAATGAACTATTTATTTATTTATTTTACAGAAACAAATATTCGACAATGATATAATAACATAAAAAAGATACGATTTAAAGACAGACCAGCAAAGTTTCTAATTAAGAATCATACATATTAAATTGTGGTACAACAAAAGAATGTGTTTGTGTGTATTTGTATAAGAGTAAGTGTGTTTATGTGTATCTGTGTGGAAGTAAGTGTCAGGTGTGTGTAAGTGTGAGCATCATTAAATAGCAAGTGGGATCGTATCGCGGCCAGAAATAATGAGTCTTAATTTATTTTTAAATTAATTAAGGGGCATGTTAAATATATCAATAGATGAAAAAGAAACATTATAGTCAGAGCTGGAACAATAGAGGAAAGAGGGTTGTGCATAGTTAGTGCTGCAGACTGGCAGATAGAAAAATACTTATTTCTTGTCAGGCGAAAGGGGACATTAAGATTAATTTTAGAGAGTAGGTTAAAAGAGTCTACTTTATTATTTAATAATTTATGTAAATAGCATAATTCAGATAGAGTGTGTCTATTTTCAAGGGTAAAAAATCAATTTTGTATAGCAGATTGGCTGTAAGTACAAAGCACAATCACCATATAATTTTTTTTTTTTTTTAGTGTTATTTATATTTTATTTTATTTTTACATCTGAGCATGTTTTTCATAATTTATTTCAATTCTCAATTTTTAATTACTCTTACAAATTTTCTTCATTTTTAATATTATTTCCATTTGTAAATACTCACTACAAACTACAAACTTTAAAATGTCTTTTTTTCACTTAAATTTTAATTTTTAAACAACTTTCATTTATGTTTTTCTTTTTCCTTCTCTTTTTTATACTTTCATAACTAACCTAACATATAATTGCTTTATAATATTTAATCTTCACTGGTCCATTAGAATTAAGTCTAATTGTGTAAAATATTAAACATTGTAACTGTACTGTATGTTTCCTAAATAAAAGAAAATAAATAAATATAAAAAAATAATGAAAATAACCAACACTACCTAATTGCCAACATCACCACTTTACCAAAATTTACCCTAAACTGGTATTTTGCATCTAATTTACATTTCTTGTGCAATAATGATGCTTATGAAACTAAAATTACACCCTTAATGAGGTTTGATATCATTTTTACATCGCAATACTTACAAGGCGTGATTATCGATGACTGCGTTGTAATATTGTAATTTTTCTGAATCATCGTTTTGGCGAAGCGACATTTGATCGGATACAGCGCGCCGAGTACTCTAATTTGAGATTTAGGCCTCCTTCGCACGATGTAATTTTTAAAATATAAAAAATATTTCATTTTGCGTACGCATTTTTTTGCATTATCATTACACAATATTACTACTTAATATTTTTTTTATGTAAATTTAATCTTATTATTAATTTTATTATAAGGTGCGGAAAGGAAATGAATGAATGAAAAATTAAATATACATATTCCCATATTCTCTCCCTGGATTATGAAACCAGAGTACTGTTTTTTTTACACAACGTACGTAAGGAAATTAAAAAAAAAAAACTCGGAAAAGCCGTGTCAATTTGTGCCAAAGCGCGATTAGGACGTTGGACTTCCTGAGTCCGCGACGCTACCCACGATAACATAACCCGTTGCGACTATATACGATTTTTTTATTGTTATTTGTATTTTTTATAGTCAGAGGGTTTGCCTACCATGCAGAAGGTCTTGGGTTCAATTCCCGACATGATATGAAATATTTATTTAAAAGGTTCTTTTCACACCAGAATATTTCATAGTTCCTGGACTGGGACCTGAAGCGTAAGACTGATCATCTATCTTACCTTCATGTTACATTTTATTTTTATCAAGATACGCTACAGTTGGTGTAGCAATGCAGTGCCATATGCACCATTAGGTGCGGAAAGGAAATGATGACGATGATTAAATATTTGTATAAAGCCGTTTGTGATATTGTTTTTTTATATGCAATTAATAAAATCAGGTTCAGATGCTTATGATGGAAAAAAAATATCATGTATTATTATATCGTGTCATATTATTATCTGATTCAATTTTGAAACAGCCAGAAAATAATTACCAACGTTTTGAATATGTCAAATGTTTGTAGACAGGCTGGATTTCCTCCCTAGGCTATTATTTGGGTCTAAACATGTTGTAACAGAAATGGGGAAAAAATTAAGAAGGGAATATGGAAGTTTTAAAATTTACAGGGGTATGCCCTGTCATTGGCTGGTTTAAGTAGCCACTTTACAAGCTGTGTAACATTCACCATTCTGCTTAAACTGGCATAAGAAGTTTATACAATTATAAGGCGAAAAAAATTGGACAGGTGAATCCCACCCACATAAAAAAGGATTCATTTCTTTCAATTTACAAAGGTCAACACATAGAAGAGTTGTGGAAATGTGACACAATAATGTCACACACTTGCCACTTAAACCAGCCAACGACAGGTCATAAACTTTGTAAATGCCTAGACTTCTTTATTCACTCGTAAACATTTTTTTTTTCTCTCTATTGCAAATAATTTAGACAATAATTTCTACGATTTGTGGAAACTATTTTTGGTTCCATGCAACGAAACTGATGTTCATGTATGTCGAACTGTTGTTTTCTCAGACAATAAGAAAACAAAATAATTAAACTATCATTCGAGTCCGTTTGATTTCTGATAATTTTCGTTTTTAATTTCGATTGTGTACAGAGGCCCTTTTTTTCGGTTGTCAATCAAGATGGCGGCTCGTTACCCCAAGATGGCTGACACATTTCCCGCCTCATCCACTTAACCGGGCAAAATTAACGCTCGTAAAGCGCCAATTTATTCCGACGGTTGTCCGCTTTGTGCTTTCTCCAGAATCCAGGACGTGACGTCCGTTTTAAAATAACAATCCTTCTGACAATCAATTTTTTCAACTGATTTATTGGTTTCATTTTTAAAAAATAGTTTCATTGGATAAGTTCCCGCTAAATTTTCGATAAAACGGATAAAATTATAAAATATTGAGGAACGTGTCATGTAAAGTATTGCGCGTCGCTTGGGACTTTCTTCCATCTTTCTGGCAACATACGAATATCACCTCATTCACGAATCCATTGGCATCTTCAAAATAATGGAAGTGCTGCTCAGCCAAGTCGCGAGTCATCGATCGGATGGAGCAATCTCTGGCGGATACGGCGGGTGAGATAAGATTTTCTCTTTGAGCGTTTTCAAATCTGTTTTGACTAGCCTTGTAACATGTAGCCGAGCGTTGTCAAGCTGCTACTTCGTTGTATTTTTCGCTTATTGCGGCCATTTTTCCATAAATACTTGGCTCAAACGCATCAATTGTAGTTGATAGCGATATTCCATGATGGTTTCGTTGGGTTTGAGGAGCTCATAATACACTACGCCCAGCTGATCCCACTAATGACAGAGCATATGTTTGCTACCATAATTATTCGTCTTTGCTGTTGATGTTAACGTATAGCCGGGCTCACCCCACGATTATCTATGCTTCGGGTTATCGTAGTGCATCCATTTTTCAACACCAGTCACGATACGATGCAATAAATCTTTCATACGTGAAAAAAACACCGTACAACGTCTCTCGGCTTCAATTCGCACGGTACCCAATTCCCTTACTTGTGAATCATTTCTGAAGATTTCAAACGTTTTGCAACTGTTGTGTGGTTAACCTCTAGTGATTCTGCAAGTTCATTATGCATCTGATACGGGTTTTCATCGAGTAATGCTTCCAATTCTTCTTTTTCAAACATTTTCGGTGTCCCAGAGCGTTCTTTATCTTCAACATCAAAATCATTATTTATAAAGCGTTAGACTAATATCTGCATATTGTTTCCAACATAACATGGTCGCCGTAAGTCTCCAAAAAAATCATATGTGCTTCATCAGCAGATTTTTTTGGAGAAATGTAATGCAGTAAAATTCCCCGCAAATATTTTTTTTTGGCACAAAATTCGGCATGTTTAACGCTATGAATGAACATGTTTACTCTTCGACGGAATAAAATATACCGTCATTTTGAGCCTTATAGTGGAGTTTTGCGATGAAGTATTACACATTGTAAAACAAGGCTCGCACAGAGACATGCATATTTTATAGGCCCAAAAATGATTAATTATTTTTTTACTGATAATATTTCATTGATTCCATACTTTCAAAATTTTCCTTCTTTTAAAAAACACACACTATCCTGGATTCAAACAAAAGATATGAAATTTTTTTTTATATGATTTATTATAATAATAAGGAATATTTTTGTGTTTTTTTAAATATTTTTTTATTTCCTTTTTTAATTACTATAAAAAAAACATATTATCTTTTACAGAAAATTTTATTTTTTCTTTCTTATGTTACACAAAAATATTATAACTGTCCATTATTTATTACAGGAGCAAAAATTCATTAACATTTTCTTGTATACCCACGAACAGGCCATGCCTTTGTGGGATTTTTCGTTTACATTTTTTACTATTAATATGTCTCTCATTGCTTTGTAATTATGCTTTATTTTTTGAATACTCTGTTTTACCTCTTATGCTTATTGTAAAAAACAAAAAAAATCAATAATTTTTTTTTTTTTAAAGGAAGTACGCTTTAGTATTGCCTGTTGTTAAAAAGGCTAACATTATACCATCTGTTAGAAAACAGCGAAAACTTATTAAAATTCCTGTTAATATGCGCAGGTTACCATTATATTTACCGCTTTACTCACCGTTAAAATACTGGGAGCCTTCCTGAATTTCGACCTTTCTCTTGGTGCTTAAATTAGTAGGACGATATTTTGATGGTTCTACCAGCTGAGACAAATCAAATACAGGCAAACATTTGCTGGTTGATGCCGCCGTCAATAATAAATGCTTTTGCAGTGTCTTTATTGAAATGCGATTATTGTAATGTTATCTACGCAGATCTACCATGGAATAAAATGATTCGCCCACAGTCTGTATTAAACGCCTCAGCGGGAAGGATTTTGGAAATATAGTTATAATAATTTTGTATTTTTTTGTTATCATATTCCATACATAAAATTATACACGTGTACTCTGTACACGTGTACACAGTTGCTTTGACTATCTTACTAGGGTTATTTACAATATGTAAAAAACGTTGTGGAAAATATAATAAAATACATGACAAAATAACATAGTAAAAAATGTAGTAAAAACATAGAAAAAACATATTTTTTAAAACCAGTAAAATACATAGTATATATTAAATACATAGTAAAAAGACGTAGTAAAAACATATTTAAAACCTAATAAAATCCGTAGTAAAAGACATAGTAAAAAAATTGTATGTGCATAGCAAAAAATATAGTAAGAACAGAATAATATTTACTGCATTTTGTGGTTACCTACTGTATTGTATAGGACTCGTCGCACATTATTCATTCGATGTGTATCAGTTAAATTTAAAAAATAAAATGCGTTTTTTTTTTTCAGAATACGGTTTTGAAATTTAACATAGTTTAAAAAAAAAAAACAATTTATATCATTTCGTCATTTGAATTTTAACAAAAAGGTTTCTAATTTTTTACTAAGCTCTTTATTGTACCATTTTTAATACAATTTACAAGTTTTAAGCAAATATATTATTTTCATACTTCGGCACCCATACACACGCACCCTCTCCTCATTCATTCCCCCACGCACATGTATCCTCTCCCTCATTCATTCACGCATACACACATTCACATACACATGAATACAAACGTCACACAAAAACAATTACTAAACTTCTTTTCTTATATATTATGTGTCATTATATTTACAGTGGATTTTTTTAATTGGCTTTAGTATTGTTAAGATTTTTCCAATTATTTTGTTTATGTAATAGCTGTGAAAATCCCAAATAAAATAAAAATAAAATAAAATAAAAAATAATGAGGATCTTTTTTTTAATTTTTTTTATTTAACTTTTTGTACATAATGTTATTTGTACATTGGCGGGCTTATTGCCAAATGGCAATTTCTTCCAACCAACCAATAAAATAAAAGTTTCATTTTTATAATTCAAGTTACAGAACATATTCAATAGAAAAAAAAATGATTAAAAAGTTAAAAATATATGAAAATAGAAATAAATGTATTTGTTTATAAATTACCTCAAATCAAAACTATTACTCAATGGGAAAAAGGAAAAAGGAAAGGAGGAGAGATTAAGGAAGAGAAAGAAGATGTTTCTTCAGACGTGATTTAAACAGAGATAATGTAGTTCTTCAAAAGTTCTATCAATAAAATGAATTAACAATCTATAATTATTGATTGATTTGGTGTTTATTTTGTAGAACTTCATATTTAAACTTATAATATTAGAAATCAAACACTGATTTGAGTCTACTGAACACTTTATTTTATTTTTACAAATATAAAAACAAAAATTTCGTGACAATTGTTTCGCCTTGTTTGGGCATTTTCAAACGAATGTGAAGGTTAGATGGATTAAATGTCCTTACATAGCTATATAATTCAAGGTAGAAAAATAAAAATTATAATAAAAAAAATAAGTAGAAAATAAAAATAATCTTATGAACTATATAGCATGTGCATTATCATTACTCTACTACTTCAGGAATAACACTGACTTCGTTTTCCAAAGAGGGGGAAATGCAAACTCTGTTAGCTTTTATAGAGGATAAGTTAAATGTTAGTAAATAAAATTGATTATAACCTACTAAACGTACATAAAAAAAAAAATTCTGGGGAAAACTTTTAATTCGATTTTACAGATATTTTTTTCGAAATCTCATTTATTTAAACAATTCAACTGGCCTAAGATGACTATGTATCATGTCCAAAATATAAGTAAAGAAGACCAGTAAAAATACTTCTATATTTTTTTTTAAATAAAAAGATATTATTTATTTATATAAACGCCAAATGGAAATTTTCAAGGACATATTTATTACATATAAATTTATTATAAAGGAAAGTAGAAAGACACAATGGTAAATAGTTAGTAGACTTGGTGGGAGTGGAAGCGGGAGAGAGGTGTTTATAATTGAATTTGATTCAGTGATCGTTTGAAAGAAGACAACTTGTTATCAAAGAAATCAAGACAGGTATATTTGTTGGCAGACCTAAGAATTCTGGGCATAGGGGAATGAAAACCATAGTTAGTTCTATGGTTATCGGTATGAAAGAGTAAGTTTTGTTTGAGGTTTCTAGTTGGGATATTTAATTTTATTGAGCTCAGTAGTTCAGGCGCATTAAATAGTCAGTTGAGAATTTTCAGTTTTAATATTATATTAAGTCTTGAATCTATATTGTCTTATACAGGCTGTATAATTTTATTTATTTAACACTTTGAATACATACACAATTTATATAACAAGAAGGGCGGGCATATTGCCCTAAGAAAATTTCGTCCTACCTACCCAAACCGTTCAGTTTGGGAAAATTACAAGTATATGGATGAAAACAGAATCTTTTAATTTGATACTATTTTTTTTTAAAAAGTGAATTACAAATCTAAACTTTATTTTGAAGAGAAAAAAGGGGGTGGTAAGGAAAGAAGAAGGAGAAAGGAACAATTCAAACATTGAGATAATGACATTTGAATCTTTATTTAAATGTAAATAAAGAAGGGCTGTAACATTACTGGGCAGATTATTCCATAATTGAGTAGCTGCTACTGTAAAAGAAGAGGCAAAAAAATAAGAGCGGTAAATTTGTATTAAAAGGGTTCTTTCGTTATTATTTTGAAGAGATTGTTCATGTTGTGATAGAGGTTAGAAGAGTTCTCTCAGATACTCAGACTCTCAGACTTCTCTCAGATACTCTCAGACTCGAATTCATTCATTAGACGTACCTGTAGAAATTATAACGGACTCAGTATTGATGTAGACATTTTTAACTGCACTTTGCATTTGTACAGAAAATTTCTTCATGGGGTCGATTATTTGGGATAGTTGCCGAATGTACATCTTGAGTGGTTTATATATATATATATATATATAGTTGGATAATTTATATAGCGCCATTTTTGTGAAAATCACCTCAAGGGCGCTGTACAATTAATAAATATCCCAGTACGTCTTGCAGCTACAGAGCGCATAGACAGTTAGAAATTTAGCCCCCATTTACACATTTTAAAAATTGAAAAATAAATTTAGTGTACCTATTAATGATAGTAAAAAAAAATAAAAATAATATGAATAATAAAAAGGAGTAAGATTACAACACGTCTTGCAGCTACTAAGCGCATAGACGATTGGAATTCTAGACCCCATTTATAAAATTTAGGTATTTTTAAGTTGGTATATGAAAGCTAGATAACCAATCATCGTGCAGCTACAAAGCGCATGGACGAGTGGAATTCTAGCAAAGTTAGAATGATATCAATAAATTTATAAAAAATAGAGCATAGTAGTAAGTTTGTCAAGTGTTTATGCCAAGAACTAAGCAACTATGAAATGTTTTAGTGTAAGAACACCCCTTTTAAATAAATATTTCATATCAACCATGTTGGGAATTGATCCCGAGACCTCTTGCATGGTAGGCAAACGCGCTGACCATTACACCACGAGGAATTAAAAAATAATTGAAATAAATCAATAATATTGTTTTGAAAAAAAAAAACAGATACACAAGGCGTCGATGTTAAATGAATTAAAAGTATTAACATTTGGGCAAATAATATTTTACAATACAATATTTGTGTAGGTATACAGGGTGTACTTTACACCCTGCCACATTCGATACCACGATGATCAGTGTGGGCAAGAAGACATTACCATATTTAAAAAAATATTTAGAACAAAGAAAATTTTTAAAAAGAAAATATTAAACCAAACAAATGGTTGCTCACTTCTGCAGAGGAGAAGCGAGGGAAGCGCGGCCGCGCATTTTTAGCGTATAAAACTTCCCCTCCCCCCTTCCTTGTTTCTCCCTTGCAGAAGTCGGAAACCATTTGCTTTTTCTGATATTATATTTCTTTAAATTTTATTCGTTCTAAAAAATTATTCTCATGTGCCAATATGTCTTCTTGCTCATGCTGATCCTCGTGGTTTCGGATGTGACAGTGTTTAAAGAACACCCTGTAGAATTATCGATTTTGAGAAAAACACAGAATTTTGAAAAAAAAAAAACATTGATCAAAGCCAACACGAGCATGATTATAATACCAGAGAAAAGGTAAAAAAAACACTAAGACTATTTATAAAAAAGATGAAGTCACAAATTTTATACAAGGCAGTAAAAAAGTATTATGATTTGGATAAAAACATTTACAAAAACACATGAAAAAAAATTATTTTCATCTCTCCCCTACGAGTGGTCTAATTTGAGTTACACAGTGACATATAGCTGTCAATGTTATGCTGTTATAGTATTTTTTAGTATTTTTACATTATGCAGTCTTGACTTGACCTGCATTCGTGTATGTTTTTTGTAAACAAATAAATAAATACAAGAAAAAATAATACAGATCAAACGATTTTAAGGTATGATTGTTTGAATAATAATATCTATGAGTTACTAATAATAATATGTATATGTGCCGCATGTAATGTATATGTTTGTGTATGTTTTATATGTGCGTTCATGTGTGTGCGTGGATAGCTCGGAGTGTACATTCGGTATTTTTATTTATTTTAATTTATTACCTCCATGGAAAACGCAAATGTCAACAATTATTCTTTTCTCACTTAAAATTCTTATTTAATTTTTATTTTTTGTCACATTTAATGTTTATATCTTTTTAATTTATGAAAACTTAATTGGTCTTTTTATGTTAAAAAATTGTTGTTTTTAGTACTTATTTTGTATGACTGTATGTTTTCTAAATAAAATAAAATAAAATAAATAAATAAAAATAAACAGGCGAAGTGGGATTATTCAAAATACTGTGAAGTAGTGATAGAATGTGCTTGTTTCTTCTATGCCTGATACAGAGTAAGTGTAGTTGCGTGCGGTATTCGGTTATGTGGTCAAATTTGCGAAGATAAAAAATATAACGTATGCAAACATCGTGCAATCGAGTCAACTTATCAAGCAGTTCAAAATTAGCATCTGGGTAACCAACATCTGTATAACCAATCGACATAAAAAATGCTTCACATCATAAATTACATACATTTAATTAAAATGGCGATTGTTAATTTTAGTACATTCGATCAATTGTATTATTAATAACGTCAGAGTTGTGAGCTTTTACCAATCCGCTGTCGCTGAGTGGCGATAACAATATTATTTGACTGGCTAATGAAAACCCATTTATTTTAAACACCACATTTAAGTGGTCATTTTGACGAAAGTATTTTATTATCATAAAAACGCAGTAAAATCAGTTATTATTGAACGACAGCGTCGCCTTATAATTAAAAGTTTTTTTCAACCTTTCACACTTAAAAAATGTATTTAAAATAAAATTTGTTAAATAATGAGAAGCACAAGTTATTTATTTTTGATTTTATTATAAATATTTAAACTTTGTATTTAAGCATTAAAAAAATTAAAAGTTAAATATTTTAAATATTTAAAGCATTAACTTTGTGTTCAAACATTTTACTAAATGTTATTAAATATTTCTATATAACCACTTACCGACTTTTCTTTGTCTACCGGTTTCGAGGCGTAATCGTCTCTTCGTCAGGACGCTTAGTGATAAAGATAAAAATAGTTTAATTAATAATTGAGTTGTTTATCTATTAAAATGCAATTCTCGTCCTTCAGTTCACGTTGGAAGAACATCAAGAAATTTTGTTATTCGTGTTAAAGAACATATGAGGTGTCTTCACAAAAATAGTTTCTCTGAATTCGCAAATCACCTAATCAATTTAAATCATGACTTCAATAAAAATACTGGAGTTAAAATCTTACATACAAATAATAAAGGGTTGAAAGTAAATAATATGGAAATATTTCACATTAGGAAAGCTTTAAAATATAATGTTCCTTTGATCAATAATCAAACAAACTTCCAATATAGTCCTTTATACCTTTACACGATGCTATAAAACCTATTAGGCTTATCCCCTCCCTCTATCCCCTCTACTTTTTTCATTAATTCTCAAACAAGATAATATTTTCATAATTTAATCAGTGCATGTTTGTCCTAATCAGTGCATGCGCTTATTAAAATGCATATCGTGTTAGTTTTATATTTTTGTGCAACAACTATGGTGAAGGTGTATAGTGGATTTTGCATGTTGGTTTGCATGCTGGTTTAATTGGTGTCCTGGCGAAGAGACGGGTACGTCTTGAAACCGGTAGACATAGAAAAGTCGGTAAGTGGTTATAAACAAATATTTAATAACATTTGGCAAATATTTGTAGGTATATTGTATATATATTTGGATAATTTACATACTGGCATTTTTATAACATTTATATTACAATTATGATATATAGGAGCTAGATAACAAACAGCACGTCTTGCAGCTACAAAGCGCATAGACAATAAGAAATCTAGCCCCTATTTAAATTTAATTTATTTGACAATGAAGTTTGAATTTTAGTGATATTTACAAAATAAAATTAAAAAAGTTGGTATAAATTGAAGTAAGGATACAACAAGTCTTGCAGCTACTGAGCGCATGGACGGTTGGAATTCTACGCCCCATTGACTAAATTAAGATATTTTATAGTTAGTAACATTTACCTACTGAAACTAGACTACTAATCGTCTTGCAGCTACAAAGTTCATGGACGAGTAAATTCTAGCAACTTAAAATTATCAATAAATTTTCAAAATTGCATTATAGATATAGATATAAGTACTTACTACTTACCGACTTTTCTGTCTACCGCTTCCGTCAGGCCACTAATTACAATAACACGCGAATTCTACTGTACACCTGCACCATAGTAGTAGCAGATGTACAAAAATATAAAATCAACGTGCTGATATGGCACATGTTGATAGTAGCTAACTCTAACGTGCACTGTTTTTTTTTAAGTTAAAAAGGGCGAGTGGTGGAAGGGAAGAGTATAAATTTACTTGTAAATTTACGTAGCCACTTCCATGGAACAAAGGCTATATTGAAAGGCTGTATTGATTAAAGGGACATTCTTTTTTAAACTCCTCAACAGAATCCTTTATTCTTTCTATCTTATCCTAATGCTAATCTTTCCTTATCCTTTAAATCCCTCCAAACGTTATGGGAACGAAATTAATATTTTGTAACACGTTCATTTTTTTTAGTTCAATAGTATGTTTACAAAGTATTGTATAGCAGTGAAGAATTTTATCATATACATAAATTAAACAAAGTCGCTTTGACTTTCTTGTTGCGGTTTATTCATCTCGTTCTTAAAAAGTAAAAATATAAAAACGGTAATCAATGCGTAGAAAAAATAGAATAAAAACAATATTTTTAGAAAAGGGTAGTAAACATACTAAAAAAATAGTTAAAAACCTAGCAAAATACAAAGTTAAAAATTAGTTAAAAACGTAGTAAAAAAAAACAGTTAAAAACACGGTAAAAAACATAGTAAAATAGATAGTAAAAACGTAGTTAAAGATTTAGTAAAAAATATAATACAAAAAACCTTTTTAAAAAAATAGGAACATACATTTTTCTTGAAATAATTATATTATAATAATTTTAAAAAAACATAGAAAAGCACACAGTTAAAAACATATACAAAAATAAAGCAAAAACACAGTAAAAGACATATTAAAAAAAATATCTGCAGTAAAGAACATATTAAAAAAACATAGTAAAATACATGGTTAAAAATAAAGTAAAAAACGTAGTAAAAAATATAATAAAAACCTATTAAAAAACATAGTAAAAGACATGTTCAGGTGTGCGCAAGCGTGCGCATCATTAAAAAGCAAGTGGGAGTGTATCGCAGCCAGATAGAATAAGCCGTTATGTATTTTTAAAGAATTATCTTTTTTTATCGATAATTCTACAACTGGTAATATTTTATTCTTTTATATAGTTTATATTTCTTAGACTTTCTAAATTAATAATATTGTTTTAAATGCTCTGTATTACTTAAATTAAGCTTACATGTTTGTATATTTAATTGTATTTGTAACTAATATGTAAAAGGCACTAAGTGCCGTTTATTTCAATAAAATAAAAAAAAATAAAAAAAAATATTAAATATACGAGTATCAATGGATGAAAAAAAAGGATTATAATTTAAACACGAACGATTGAGGAAAGAGTGTTGTGCATGTATCATCCTTGTTGGAAATCAAACAAAGGACCTCTTGCATGATAAATAACACTGACTATTTGACTACAGTTTTACAATTTTACTGTCCGCAAATATAGACTACAGACTATATTTGCGGACAGTAAAATTTATAACTATGAATGCATTTTTTTTACAAACATGATATTCGGTGAAAAGGGTCAAGGGAGATTAAATGTAACATTTTTATTTTTTTACTGCCAGAAGCTCCTAGCGAATTTAACAGCTTTTTTACGGGTGTTTTGTAAACTCCCTCTCGCTTTACAAGACAAACGATTTTTAATAGCGCCATGAATATGTAATTATTAAATTTTAAATGACGTTTCTTTCGTCAACTCAATTAATTACTTTGAGTGTTTTTTAAGGTTGTTATTTTAATTTTAATTAATTTATTAGTACTCCACAAAAAACACATGTTAATTTTTGATAGCTGAACCGATGAACGCAATAATTGAAACCGATATTAATTTTTGTAATTTGTAATTGTTTGTAATTATTTTATAACTGTATAGTTAATTAACTAGTACGTAGTAATGTTGTTGTTTATTTTGCATAAAAATGTCTGCCTTAAAACAGGTTGTACCTAGTTAGGCAGACTCGACATGATCCAGAGAAATCTATTACCTAAGTTTGTATGTAGTTGATAAAGTAATTGTTATTTTTGCTAATAAACCTTGATGATGATAATTATTATTATTATTTTATTTTTTATTTTTATTTTATTAGGGAAATCAACAGTTCTACATACATATTTTCAGTAAACAAACAGATATAGTGTATAAACTCAGAACTAATAACAGATTTCCACATAATATACAAAGTTAGTAAAGAAAATATATATTACATATCAAATAAATACATACAATTTATACACACATAAAAATGTTATTTTCAAGTACTCAATAATCAACGATTTTTTAAATATTAATTTTAAGAACATTAAGTTACTGTAAATTGGGCGGGATAAGGACAAAAATGCTTGAAGAGAGGATAAGGAGGGGGGGGGGGGGGGGATGTACATATTTATTATTATAATGTCTACTAAGTTACATAATACATTTTTAGTGTAAATTTTAAATCTGACAGAGTGATGTTTGTATAATCTATATTTGTAAATTTATTTCATTATTCCCTCTCGGCACTTAATGGTGCATACGGCAATGCATTGGTACACTAATCGCAGCGTATCTTAATGATTTTTGTTACATGAAGGTAAGATGATAAGATAAATCTATATACATCGATTAATATATTTAATAAATAACTATGATTATTTATTAAATATATTAAATTTGATTAAATTTATGGACAGGAGAACTATTATTAATTTATAAGTTCTATTTAAAATCGTTAATTCAGTATTGGACAGCCCTGAAATTTTGGCCCTCATTGGTTTTAAAGTACCAGTTAGAGTGACTAGGCTAGTTCAACTTTATCACTGCAACAATCATATCTCAATATGTTCTAGCAATTCAGTACTGAATCGTCTAGATGCGCTGGGTAATAAATATTCGGATTTAGGTGACATATTTTTATTGAAATTTCCAGCTTATAAACAATTACTTGTAAAACATTTTAGTGAGGAATCAATATTTTAATTATGTTATTTCTAAGTAAGCATTGAAAAAGTTGTTACTGTATATACTCCACTGTAAATACTTATGTATGTACGTAAAGTAAAAGGTACTTGAACCGTTAATTCTTGAAAAATAAAATAAATTAAAATAATTAAATAAATCAGCATTAATAGGGTGTTTCCACATTTTTTTACCGTGGTTATTTTTATTTAAAAAAATACTATGGTAACGATTTTAATATTCAACAATGTTTTGAGTTTGTCCAAATGCTTGCAGACTGGCTGAATTTTTTTGCGTAGGCAGTTGTTTATATTTAAGTTTGTTGCAACAGAGAGGGAAAACATTTTTGAGAAGGGATTATGGAAGTCTAGGCATTAACAGGGCTTATGGCCTGTCAAAGGCTGGTTTATGTGGCCACCTCACACACTATGTAACATTCACCATTCTTAAAAAAATCATATTTAAAATATGAGAGAGAAATAAGTAAATTTTGATGTCGAATTAAATTCTGATATTACTGTCAGTTTTGAATCTGAATGGCTAGATGCAGTGGCTTGACTGGCTAGATGCTGCCCTTTTTAGCATATAAAAGCATTTAGCAGTAAAAACGTTGCCGCCGTAACAAAATAAACTTATTTGTTATATTTTCTTCATCTGTTTTACTAACTTCTAGAAAATACGTATCGAGATGTCAAAAAAGCCGGCTTAGTTAGTAATTCCTCGGTAGATAAATACAAACGAAAGTTATACAAACCGTCTTGGTAATTGTCAAAAGTCATGTTAAAATCATTTTCAAGCGGGCATTTATTGTTTGAATTGGGATTTATTTCAGTTTGTAATCTCTTTGATGTCGCCACTTTTGATCACAGAAGCCTATTTATAATATAAATTAGAACTTTTTAAATTAAGTAAGAAACGTGGACTAAATTTTTGGCGTTATTCGTTAGTTAGATTTGATCATATGACGTCGAGACAAGTTGGTGGTTTTTGTCCTACAAATTGTTCATTAAACGTGGACAATGGTTGAGTTTGACAAAATTGCATTTCCGCGTGAAAACGGCTTTATACATTGATTTAGAGATATTTTATTTTTTACGGTAATGGGTGACACATTGCACCTTTAGGGCGAAAACGACATAACTGAAAAAACCTTAAAATATCATAAAACTATTCAATGAACATCATCCATCTTTCTGCGTTTAAAAAAACGCAACATTCGGTGTGGGAATAGGACAAAACCGTTACATCGGTCTCTTTGTTACTCAGAGAATTTAGATTTCGTGTCAGTACGGAAGCGACGCAATTAGTGTTGTGTTTACATTGCTGTATGAAGGACGCAACGCAGACAAAAATATAGTGGCCGAAAGCCGGTTGAGTCGATTTTATTCCAATACAAATGCATGTTTACTTTATATTTTTAAATATATGAAAACGACCAATTTAGCTTTTTGATTGTTTCGTTCAAACATACCGATAATTTTAGTAACTTATTTTAGATGATGTCATTTTATTATTTGAATTATCGATAATCTTAGTGACCTTTTTACGTTTATGTCATTTCGTGAATAAATAAAAACATAAAAACCTCCTAAAAACTATGTAATTATCTAATTTTTAAAGAGTTTTTTTGTTATTGTTTATCTAATAATGACTCATTAAATAAATGTCTAGATTAAACTTAAAATAATTTATTTTTACTACGCTTTTTTTCATAAATTCATAGCTGAAAGCTTTCGATATAATTTTAAGCTCAAAATTTGGTGCTTTCTTTGAAAAATACAAAACAATCGACGAAAGAATACGAAGGTATCACAATTTACATTCTTCTTTTGCAATTTCCCAAGGGGTTGATTTTTAGTTGAGTCGTTTTCGTCCAAAAGGTGCGATATGTACTTCGCGCGACTACTGTAGGATAAATTATATAAATAAATATTATTTCAGTTTAAAATGTTAACTTTGAAACAGTTACAGTGAATAGAGAGCCACACAATTTTGCAGTCATAATTCATTGTACATACGTATTTTCTGTTGCTTGTTTGAACGTTGACTGAAAAGTTATCAAAGGAATTTTATTGTAAGACCTTAAGTCATTAATTAAAATAATTAGGGGTGAATTGTCGGAAGGCATTTCTCTCATTTAAGGGAGGATCTTCAAATTAGGTATTATGTTATTACTGTACTATTATTCAGAAAGTTAATTGCGAATTAGGAAAAATCTACCGAGAAAACGCTTTTTGTATAATAAATCAAGTCACATTTAAAAAAACACTTATTGAAATTTGAATATAAATACAAAATAATGACAGAAACATTTAAATGACAACAGACAATATGAAATATTATTTATCACCTTACCTCCTCTCAAATTTTGTTTTCCCTAATAAAAAAATATCATCATCATTCCATGTCCGCTCCCTAGCTGGAGCATATGGTATCCACAAAGAGCCTCCATGCATCTCTGTCAGCCGCCAACTCCTTTGCGTCCTCCCAAGTCAGGTTCTCGTCCTGAAATTCTGACACAAACCGCCGGCAAACTGTCAGCAGTGGACGTCCAGGACGTCGAGAACCTGATGCCTTGTAAAGTGGGCAAGCGTAGTTTAGGCTCTCAGAAGGCATCCGCAGTATACGGCCTAGCCAACCGTATCGCATTCGCTTGACGACAGTTGTCACCGGAGTTTGCTGTGTGTGAAAATAATGCTATTTTTAAAAATATGAAAAAAGTAAATAAACTAAATCCAACGGAGAGTCGTAGAGTCGTGAAATTTAGACTGAACGTTTAAAATGCCGTTTCTAGATCAACCGTGCTGTTTTTGAGCTAAATAATTTTCGGACTTCTTTAGTATAGAGTACAATCCACTAACGGAAAGTCGTAGCGACGAGAAATTCTAAAATGTACCACTATTTAACTTTTACCTACCGGAGATGGGTCCATTTAGACCCATTGTAAATGACCGATTCTGCGAAAAGTATTTTTATACATCATTTTCCTTAACTAAATCACGAAAAATTGTTTACAAAACTTTACCACACGTCTTTTCATGATTCAGGGTAAATTGTTATGAAAGAACATTATAATCATCCTTCCCTTCCCGCACTTATGGTGCATAGGGCACTGTATTAGTACACCAATTGCAGCGTATCTTGATCATTTTTGTTATATATATATATATAGTTGGATAATTTATAAAGCGCCATTTTTGTGAAAATCACCTCAAGGGCGCTGTACAATTAATAAATATCCCAGTACGTCTTGCAGCTACAGAGCGCATGGACGGTTGGGATTCTAGTTCCTCGTTGTCAATTAAGATCAATAAAAAATTATAGCAGATAGGAGCTAGATTACAGGACGTCTTGCAGCTACAGAGCGCATAGACAATTGACAAATAAATTTAGTGTATTACAAAATAATAATAATATGAATAGTAAAAAAGAGTAAGATTACAACACGCCTTGCTGCTACTAAGCGCATAGACGATTGGAATTCTAGGTCCCGTTTACAAAATTAAGGTATTTTAAAGTTGATATATTAAAGCTAGATAACCAATCATCGTGCAGCTACAAAGCGCATGGATGAGAGGAATTCCAGCAAAGTTAAAACAATATCTATAAATTTATAAAAAAATAGAGTATAGTAGTAAATTGGTCAAGTGTTCATGCCAAGAAGTAAGCAATAAAAAACTAAATAAATCAAACACTGTTTCAACTCCATGGTTAACAAAGGGAGATAGATGTCCGAAGAGAAGCTTTTGTAGACAGTAGGTAGATATCGTCGCCATGTGGTCCGCTGGCTAGTAGATAGTTTCTGGAAACGCACGTGTGTAGTACTATTATGCCTTTTGTTCCAATGACTTGGTGTCCGTTTTGGTCCGTATTATTTCGTTTTATGAGACGCAACATTCCTGTTCAAATTCACTTCTTTACATGAATATTACACAAACGCGTGTATAAGCGGTTTGATTTATAATTTTGTATATTATTAGAAGGCAGGTGATTAGGTCTTACGCTACAGGTATTAGTCTAGGGAGTATGAAATATTCGAGTGTAAAAACACCCTTTAAATAATATTTCATATCAACCATGTCGCGAATCGAACCCGAGACCTCTTGCATGGTAGGCAAATGCACTGACCATTAAACCGGGTTAAAAATAACGGGTTTTGGCCCTGTGGCTAGTGTCTCAGACACACGGACCAAAGGTCCGTGGTTCGAATCCCACTTTACCCTAACTTGATTCCCATTTTCTAATAGTGAGTTATTTACAACTCGTTAAAAATGGCACTCAAAAGTACATATTTGGTAAATCATAAGAACGCAAAGATTTCTTTAAAAAAAAAAAAACCACGAGGCCAACAGAATATATATATTTTTTTAAGCCAATTAACAGGCTTAAGTTAGCCCTAATAGATTAGCATTAATGAGTAGAACTTGATCTAAACATTCTTAAAATCTACTTAAACAAAGTGTATAATTAACAATAGGTATGTATATTTTATTTTTATTTTATTTTATTAGGGAAATCATCAGTTCTACATACATATTTTTAGTAAACAAACAGATATAGTGTATAAACTCAGAACTAATAACAGATTTCCACATAGTATACAAAGTTAGTAAAGAAAATATATATTACATATCAAATAAATACATACAATTTATACAAATAAAAATGTTATTTTCGTGTACTCAATAATCAAAGATTTTTTAAATATTAATTTAAAGAACATTAAGTTACTGTAAATTGGGCGGGATAAGGACAAAAATGCTTGAAGAGAGGATAAGGAGGGGGGGGGGGGAGATGTACATATTTATTATTATAATGTCTACTAAGTTACATAATACATATATGGCATAATCTAGGCGGAAATGGCAAGTGTGACATCGCGAGTCAGGAGAGACAACAACGCTTGCTTCTTAAATGCCTGCCCTTGCTGTAGGAACACATCGACAGTACCGTTTAGTGAGATTTCGTTCGCTGTTCTGACGATCCTTGGCAGAGGGAGAAGAACCCGATGTCGGTCTCATAATTTCCCACAGCAAAGACAGGATTGGTACGCAAGTTGCGGCGAGGTACATTAATGTTTATCTGAGCAAGGATATCACGGGCATCTGTACAGTTAGATATTAATGTGTGCAAGAATATCAAACCAGCCAAAATCCTTCTGAATTCTGAACTAAAGATATGAAAGTACAAAGAAAAACTTAGGAGTCAACTATTTCATTTATCTAGGTTCTCTCGTCAGCGATGGTGGTGGGTGTGAAGGAGAAATACGGCGACGTGTTGGTATTTCCAAAAGTGCTATGAGTCGGCTGGTGAAGATTTGGAAGAATCGCAGTATAACCATTAACACCAAAAAGAGACTGGTGAAAGACTCGGTTTTCTCAGTGTTCATGTACGGTGTGGAGTGTTGGATTTAAAAATAATAAAATTATATTGGAGTTGCTTTATTATTTACTTTGCTAATAATAAACAAGCTTATATTTCAAAAGTGGATTTTCCTGCAATTAAATTTATCTGAACTGTTGGGATCCGGAGGGATATACTAATTGGGGACAATCAGGAACTTCTCAGCATTTGCACATGTGGAGAGGAAACCACTTAAAACTCTTCGGGAGAAGCCGGCCTGTTGGCAGCAGTCAACGGGCCTTCCGTTCCATTAGAGGAGTGCTCGGCAATTTGTTCCCTACTTTGGTTTATTTTACCAATTGCCTGCACTATGCTGATATTAATTTGTGCAAGAATATCAAACCAGCCAAAATCCTTCTGAATTCTAAAGTAAAGATATGAAAGTACTCTAAACGATCATAATAGTTGATTATGAAAGTATTTGATCCGATTATAAATATAAAAGAACAATATTATAAAATCGACAAATTTACGACATTCAAAACTGGGTCTAATTTGACCCAACACCGCCCCGCGCGTATTATTTTGGGACAGCGGGCTTTAAGAGTTTGGGTGCGTTTTCATGTCAACAAAAACAACAACAAACCATCACGCCGTTTCCCCGTAAGTGTAAGCAGAGAGAATAAAACGCCACATCACTCTATCTTTGCATACAGATCTCGCTTCTTCTACATTCATACATCTTCTCATGCTCGCGCGCCGATTATTCCGACTTTTGACATGTCCATCTTTAAGTATTTGTTGGATTTGGTCATGCCATGTCTTTCTCGGTCTTCCTCTATTTCTGCATCCATCAACATTCGCATTATAAATATTCTAAGCCGTTCTCTCGCTGTCCATTCGTTCTACATGTCCAAACCAGCGCAGAGCTCCTTTCTTGATTGTGTCGATAATGCTTGTCTCAGCCTCACATAAGGTACGGATCTCAACATTTGTGCATCTATCGTACATAGTTATACCACGCATTTGCCTGAGAGATCGCATTTCGACGGCATTCAGCCTTCTTTCATCCCTGTTTTTCCAAGTCCATACTTCGCTCTCATACATCAGGGTCGGGACCAGGACTCCGTTGTGAACTGCTAATTTTTCCTCTTGCGACAAATATTTATTTGTCAAGATATTTAAAGTTGAGTTTAACTCGATACCGAGCCAAACCAGGCAAATATTCTACTAGCTTGTAAAAATCAGTGTAAGCAAATTATTTTATAGAAGGCACTACGCTGTATAAAAACTTAACGTGTAAATTCATATCAAACGAGTAAAAACAATGCATTTAAAATATGAACAGAAAGATAAATAAATTCAAAATGTCTGACTTTGTATTCAAAATTGAAGCACGTCTCCCGCGCTTTCATTCCCTTTGAAATGTCCCACAGGAAGCGGATGTGTAAAATTTTCGCGGCTTTTAGTGGCATATGACATGTGTGCCCTTTTGACAAAGCACTAGACTAAGTAAAGAAAAGCAAAATATATTTTAACCACGCAGACGCGAAGGCCACTTTTAATACATTTTTAATAATATTTAAAAAAAATATATTTTAATGATTTTTTTCTGCAACTTCTAACGGAATTTTCCCAAGCATTGTGCGTTTACATAAGTTGTGTCCGATTTTTGTCAAATTTAAAAATTAGCACGTAAAATTTAACAGAATGGGAAAAGTTATACGTCATTCAAAAGGAAATTTTCTGTTACATTGTATTTTTGATACATACGAGTATCTATTTATTTATTATACGGCACAGTTTCCTTTTACAATATAAAATATTAACATATTACAACAGAGATGAAGAACATTTAAGAGAAGGTAATATAGAAGTCCAGGCATCTACAGGGCTTATGACCTGTCAATGGCTGGTTTAAGTGGCCACTTTACACACTGTGTAACATTCACTATTCTGCCTATATTTGAACATCTCTTCTTCGTCGTCGTCTCATCGTCTTCTCACGTTTTTATTGTATATTTTTTAAATAGCAAATAATTGGGATGTTAGTGGTATAATTATTTTTCAGTTTAACGTCAGATACATTTTTTACAAACGAGTTTAAAGTATGCATATTTTGAATTACCTAAAAACGAGACGTTTCACGCCCCATGAGATGTGAAATATTGGTATATCCTTACTGTTTTTGGATACACATTATTTATTTTTTTCAAATTTTATTTAAATCATATAACACAAAGTATTTTACAAGTATAATACGTTGAATTACAAAAACTTAATTCGGACATAAATAATATTAACATTTAAAAATAACACATATTGAGAACAACAAAGAAACAAAGCACGTTTAGCACCTTTATAACTAAATATAGCACAACAATATATACGCCTCAAGCCTTTTCTTACACAAGCAGAATAAATATATTTAAAAAAACGCTTTTAAAAATAAAAAAAAGTAGAGAATCTACTAAGGGAGATAAGGTCATTAACATCACATGCCATGCAGATGATGCTGCCAGAGTAATGATGAGAACATATCCATCTCAGTTAGTAAACATGTGGATGCCTAAGAAATGTCGTATAATACAATAAACACATGATAATTGGAAACATAATTCTGATATACAAAACGTGTGTCAGACTAAATCATGGTGTATACAACAGAGGCGAGGATAGATAGAGAGAAAATAAAAAATACTAAAAACCAAGTAGAAAAACTAAATAGAAAAACCAAATAACTGCTCAGAACGTCAGAGATGAAAGCACTAAAGGCTATCGCAGGAAAACCCAAAAGAGGCAGAATCTAGAGTCAAGAAGTTAGACGGATTTGCGATACCCAGTGCATAGTAAATAGATTATGGAGAGATTACGTCAATAATTCCATTCCCTATACCATTGCCCACAAAATCCAGGCCGTTTGCCGTCTGCCCGGAAGACCACCAAGGAGAGGGAAGAACAGCTGAAACTCAAAGTCTCAGGAGTTAGCTTTTAGCTGATACCAAATTAATTAGCTTCAAATACTTGGAGGTTCACATAACTGAGGATGGAGGCATGCACAGCATAAAGAGCTCGCAACCCGCCTAGGAATGAGGAACTTCAGCCCTACGGGAAATTGGATACAAAAAATGTTTTCTTACGCGGGGTAAAAATTAGAGCATTAAATTGTACGGCAAAGTTTCTTGAAAATGTACAGAAAAAATAATAAAAAATATTTTGATAAAAACGCACTACTTTAAATGACGTCACTGGTTCATGTGAATCGACCTATGATCTGAGAGCTATGGAAGATTTCCGGTCTGCTTGTCGCTTCTGGACCAATAGGAAGAACTGAATGAGAATAAGCGGAAATGAACCTCTGACGTTACACGCGGAGTTATTTCAGAAATACAAAACTTTGAAAAATCGTAGCGCCGATAATACGATATATAAAACTTAAAAAACTGACTTAGTTTAACAGTCTTTTAACAAATAAAAAAAAAAAAAAAAACCACTGAGCTTCCTCATTGCTGGAGCAACTTTCAACATGATGCGTGTTGTCTGGAACTCTAGTCTATACTCAATCAAAATGAAATGCCGATTATTCAACTCTTGTATAATGCCAGTTCTCCTATATGGGTGTGAATCTTGGCACCTTACCAAAGCTCAAAACACCAAACTTCTGAGTTTTGAGAGTAAGTGCTTGAAAAGAATATTAGATATAAGGTGGTTCGATTGTATAACTAACATTGAAGTCCGAGAACGGACGCAGCAGCCTCCTATAGGGAGTGTCTTGAGGATGCGGCGGTGGACCTGGCTTGGACACGTGCTGCGCATGCCTCAGGAGAACCTAAACCCTAGTTTCCTCTTCTTTAAACCTACGGAATAACGCCGTCCTGGAAGGCCGTCAATGACGATCTTTAGACTTTATTCGGCGGAATTGAGGGGCGCTGGATTGACATGGGAAGAAGCGAGAGTGCTGGCTGGCGATAGGGTCTCCTAGAGGCAACTGGTGATGTCCGCATGCTCCACTTAGTAGCGGATGTGGAAAAAAAGAAGAAGAAGAAGGAGAGAAATTAATTATATTTTATAATAAAGATACTAACCGTTCACGTAGATGTCGCGAAAGTGATTAAACTGGTCATTGGTTATTTAATATTTGTGGATTTATAACGACCAAGAATTTTGACACAATAATTTGATGTTTTAAATTAAGGAGCACTTTTAATGTAACATGTTTTAAAAAAATACATATTTTCAAAAAAAACTGGATGACACGTTGTACTGAAAAACGTTCACAAAAATTGTGGCAGCTGTCATATATTCTATTGACATTTTCAACACTGGGTCGCTTTTTTAATCCAGAACACTTTAAAACAATGGTTTATTGTTTTTTTAATTATTTTTGTTCATGTACCAATTCATGGAATCAATGTGTATTGTTCTTTTAATTTTTTGTTTAAGTTTTACGTTGAGGGTGAGAAGTTATATATATAAAAGTACTGACGAGGATTTAAGCAGACATTTAAAGTTTCATTTAAATAAAGAAATTCATTGCAGAGACGTAGAACTGAGATTGACCCACAGTTGTTTAAGAGTTAACCAATGAGTGTACAATGTGATTATCGGCTGGAGGCTTCTCAAGATCAAACAAACTGTTTTAATTTTTTTATTTATTTTATAGAAACAGTCAACAATGATTAAATAACGTAATAAAGATAAGATTTAAAGACAGACCCGCGAAGTTTCTAAATAAAAATCATACATATAAAATTGTGGTACAACAAAGGGGTGTATTTGTATGAGAGTAAGTGTAGAGTTGTAAGGGTGTGTATCTGTGTGGGAGTAAGTATTCAGATGTGTGTAAGCTTGAACATAATTAAACAGCAAGCAACAGTCGACAATGATATAATAACATATAAAAGATGCGGTTTAAAGATAGACCAGCAAAATTTCTAAATCAGAATCATACATATTAAATTGTGGTACAGCAAAGGATGTGTTTGTGTGTATTTGAATGAGAGTAAGTGTAAATGTGTGTTTATGAGTATTAGAGTAGGAGTAAGTGTTCAGGTGTGTGTACGTGTGAGCATCATTAAATAGTAAGTGGAAGCGTTCGCAGTCAGAAAGAATGAGTCTTAATATATTTTTAAATTAATTAAGGGGCATGTTAAATTTATCAATAGATGTAAAAAATAATTATAGTTTGAGCAAGAACGATAGAGGAAAGAGTGTTGTGCATAGTAAGTGCTACAGACTGGCAGATGTAATACTTATTTCTTGTCACGCGAAAGGGGACATTAAGATTAATTTTGAAGAGTAGGTTAAAAGAGTCTACTTTATTATTTAATAATTTATTTAAAAAGCATGATTCAGATATTGTTCGTCTATTTTCATGCTAAAAAAAACCATTTTTTTTAGCAGATTGGCTGAAAGTGCATTGTTTTATTTTATTTTATTTTATTTGGGATTTTTACAGCTATTACATAAACAAAATAAGTAGAAAAATATTAACAATACTAGACCCAATTTAAACAATCCACTGTAAATCTAATGACAAATAATATATAGGAAAAGAGTTTACTTAATTGTATGTGTGTGACGTTTGTATTCATGTGTAGGTGAATGTGTGTATGCGTGAATGAATGAGGAAGAGGGTACATGTGCGTGTGGGAATGAATGAAGGAGAGGGTGCGTGTGTGTGGGTGCGTCAGTATAAAATATAATTGTTTAAAACTTGTAATTATATTAAAAATGGTACAAGAAAGAGCTTGGTAAAAAGTTTGAGACTTTTTTGTTAAAATTCAAATCCAGAATTGTTATAAATTGTATTTTTTAAAAGTGTGTTAAATTTCAAAACCGAATTCTGAAAAAAAGCATTTTATTTTAAAATTGAACTGATACACACTGAATAAATAATGTGCGACGAGTCCCATACAATACGAGTACGGTAGGTAACCACAAAATGCAGTAAATACGATAAAATGTCAACAATAAAATAAGGTATGTATTATTTTTATATAGTATTATATTGGTTTTATAATCTAGGTATTTTAAAAATTTTCGTTGAACATTTTCAATCCTTTCAGTTTCAATGCTGCAGAGCAGCGTTTATTTTATAATTAAAAAACACATAAAAGAATTTGTTACCCACTAAGTCTAAAGACTTTTCGGTGGGAAACATTTTTTTTATTTTTTTATTTTTATGACAGGTTTAAATTAAATTAATTTTATTTGTATTTTACAGATTTATTTATAAACATGCACTATAAAGTATCAAGAAGATATTTCTTCAGTTCTTTTTTTTAATTTGAAGATTTTTCATGTTGATGATGGTTTGTGGGAGATCATTGAACAATCTTGGAACAACGCAATTTAATGTTCGCTCTCCGAAGTAATTTGTAATTCGGGGAACAGACAGGGAGCCCTTAGTTTTTAATCTAGTGTTGTGAGTGTGGGAAACTCTTTTTTTGTATTCCGGATCAACAAAGTGATCTACAATCAATTTGTAGTCACAAAGTTGTTTTACCGGCAGGACATTACAGAATTTAAAAAATATACACTTTCGCCCATATGTTTCGCCTCACGGATTATGCTATCCGGTACGATCCCCCTCAACAGTCTCACCTGAATATCATAAATTTCACCCAGATGAAACTGGAAGGTGAGACCCCAGACACGCACTCCGTAAGATATAATGGATTCAATGAGCGAGGTATATATGTATCTTAACGTTTTATCTTATATATGTATCAGTGATATGTATTGTGGGCTCCACATAACGGATGCAAACTCCAAGTTACTGCGTTCAAAATTGTGGTAAAGAATCTTAATTTTTTGTATTTTACTGTGATTCAAAATTGACATTAAATGCAAATTTTGAACACGTTAATAAAAAAATATCAAAAAAAATATTTTTCCTTAGTAGATTGAGAAATAAATTAAATAAAGATACTGCAGAACTAATTTACAAAACAATCATTCTTCCACATATAGATTACTCAACAATATTATTTTTAGCAAACGAAGGAAATTTAAATAAACTAGAAATTTTACAAAATAAAGCGATGAGAATAGTTCTTAAGAAAAATAAATATAGCAATGTAAAAAAAATGAGAGATGAACTAAAATGGTTATCTGTAAGAAGGAGACTTAAATTTAATATGTTGATATTTATACATAATTTTTTTCACGATAAATTACCAAAATATTTTAAGGATAAAGTTGTCTTAAACAAAAATTGTCATGGATATGCTACTAGACAAAAGGATAAAATAAGACTACCATTATTGAAAAGAGCTGAGTCGCAAAATTGTTTGATGTATAAGGGTTTAAAAATGTATGATGAGATGCCTGAATGTATGAAGAATGAAAAGTGTCTGAAAGAATTTAAAAATAAATGTATGAGTTACTGTAAGGAAATGTAAATATATATAGATGATGTAAATGTACATAATAGTTTATATTAGTTTTAATATAAGCTAACTTAAGAAATAAATTTTAAAAAAATAAAAAAAAACTATTGCTTTAATTTTAGATTTTTTATACAATATGAACCATTGATCAAACAATCTTTCCACTGACGTAATCCACACAGAAGCAACGGTTGTAATGCTTGTCTATGTAAATTTAAAACGTGTCCATGTCGAGAAATCAAATTTAATATCGCTTAACCGAATTGTTTCTGTGTATATAAATATTTATCAAGGGTAGAACTGATATTCTAGTTGGCAGTAAGCATTAGTGTACATATTTGGCTTAATAATGCCGAAGTAAAATTATTAGAGTAAGGGTCTACAAATCAGTGGCGGAGTTTTCACAATACTCAGCCCTAAATCTTTAATGGTCTTTTTGCTTTAATATATATACCTCGGGCTATTTTCATCGGTACACACTGAGACGGCATACTTAAATTCTGTACTATCTCTCTCTGCCTTGGTATATTCTACCGACTTGTCATTTCGACATCATATGATCGAATCTAACCAATGAATGACTCCGAAAATTTAGTCCCCGTACCCTACTTATTTTAATTTAAAATACGTCTCATTTATGTTTATTTTAAATAGGCTTCTGTGATAAAAAGTCGTCACTTCGAAGCGATTATAAACTCCAATGAATCCCAATTAAAGCAAAAAAAATCCCTTTTACATGATTTTTATATGACTTTTGACAATTACCAAGACGGTATGCTTAACTTTCGTCTGTATTTATCTACCGAGGTAAACAAAGCCGGTTCGTTCAACATCTTGATACGTTCACTCAGATAGATATTAAAAAAAGGTGGAAAAAATGTAATTACTAATTTGTTTTTATATGGTAGCAACATTTTTACTAAAAGATGCTTCTGTCTGTTAAAAGGGCAGCATCTAGCCATATCTTTGTGTGGTCAAACTTTGTACGATAGAAGCACAAATGTCGAGATCCGTGCAGTATGTGAGGCTGAAATTAGAATAATCGACACTCCACCAATCGACCAACCACGGATGCGAACGTTGATGGATGCGTAAACCGAGAAGACTGAGGAAGACTTGGTATGACCAAATTAAACTTTGAAAATGATTACAAAGACAGATATTTAACGTCTCGATGCGTACACTTAGGAAGATAGTAAAACAGATGAAAAAAAAAATGTTACTAAATTTATTTTTATAGTGCAACATTTTTACCCCTATATTCTCTTATATGTTAATAGGCCAGAATCTAACAAATTATCTGTGTATCTAGCCGTTCGTTTTCAAAACTGACAGTTATGTCAGAATTTAATTTGACTTCAAAATTTGACTTACTTTTTTATTATTTTTAGTTTATTCATACAAATACATACATATTACAATAAAATATAATAATAACGTATCCCAAACTCTATGAGGTCAAGCGCCCTGTGTTGAGTTGGGATACAACATAATGGCAAGTGGAAGCACGGACATAAATAAATAATAGCAAAAATAAAAACTAAATATTATTACATAAACATAGATATATTTCAAAGGGCATCTGGACACCACGCTTAATAGTATATAAATCTATGCAATATCTCGCAGCAGTCTCCTGCAATGGTCTCTTCCCTTAAACAAAATCCAGATTTATACACTCTTTCTGAAAATGGCTTTCGTTTTGGAGAACTTAATACGTTCATCCAAGACATTGAACACTCTCTCGTATTTTAAATAGGCTTTTGATAAAAAAACTGCCAACCTTAGAATGATTAAAATTTTAATAAATCGTAATTGATGGCAATATCGCTATTCGAATTTGTTGACCTGATCTTTACTATTGACCCTTCAATGCCCAATTTTTACAATTCTATCTAAAAACATATTTTTATGTATGTTTTTTTTACGCAAATACTGGAAAAAATGAAGAAAAATATTTTTTTTTTCCCTGTTTTAATTTCAAACATACAACAAACAAACCATCTCGCCGTTTCTCCGTAGGGGTAGGCAGATAAGATAGAACGCCATATCACTCTATCTTGGCATACAGACCTCGCTTCTTCTACATTCATACATCATCTTATGCACGCACCCCGATTATTCCTACTTTTGACATGTCCTCTTCGAGTATTTGATGGACTTGACCGTGCCATTTCTTTCTCGGCCTTCCTCGTTTCCCGCATCCGTCAACCTTCGCATCGTAGATCCTTTTAGCCGTTCTTTTGTTGTCCATTCGCTCTACATGTCCAAACCAACGCAGCACCCCTTTCTTGATTCTGTCGATAATGCATGTCTCAGCCTTACACAGTTCACGGATCTCGACGTTTGTGCACCTATCATACATCGTTTTGCCACACATTAAGCAATTGCCTGAGGCCGAGCCTGAGGGATCGCATTTCGACAGCATTTAACCTACTTTCATCATTTTTCCAATTCCATACTTCGCTTCCATACAATATGCTGCATCGGGCATTAAAAGGATAAAAATTACAAGAATGTTAGAAAAAAAAGAAATAATGATTCTTATGAACGTCTTTTTATATAATAATAAAAGTTTCGGTAACTATTTAAACTTTTAATCTTAAACAAAACACAAAGGAATCTATCTTCCTTTGAACTTCAGCAAAATTACACTTTTGGCAGAATACGTGCAACTGACTTTTTGTTTCAAATTTTATCCAAAAACTTTACCCTGGTGGCAACTATTTGAAATAAATTAAAATGGCTGGTATGTATACAATCTAATAAACTGGTCGCCGAGTGATAAACATGTTTGAAATCACTTTTATACACCGATTATCGGTATGTCGTCTACATTGGGAATTGTACTGTTTATTAACTCTTAAAAGACTGTGGTAAATAATCCCTTTGCGCTCGGTGATGTAACATCGCGTTACCACTAGTAAAAGACGGAATATTCTAAAGTTCAGACATTTGAAAAGAAAAACATGGAGACATACTGCTTTATAATTACTTTTCCGCAATTTATGCGAATAAACATATAATTAAGCCCTGTTTTAGCAAAATAAATTAAAAATAGCAAATCCGCCAATCATGATACGCGCGTGCGTCCTCCATCAGTGTCATCAACCGACTGAAGACTGGATCTGTTTTAGACAACATCTACCGCAGAGCAGCGTCTCTGTCTTCCTTGTTATGACTAACATCTTCGTGCTCTCTCTTGTATAAGGTATCTGTATAGATGTGTTGCTGAATTAGCGGACATTCATTCTTCACGTAGCAAGGATAAATATTTTTTGTATTAACTTTAGTTATACAAATTTTACTTTCCAAATCGGATGGGAAAATGTCCATTTACATACAAAAAATACGAATTCATAGTTTTAAAAAATAAGAGAGATATATCCAATCTCGTGTCCCAATCGACCGATACCGACCGATATCCAAGTCGACAGACTAGCGTGACATCACAGCCACACAAGGGTTAATGTTTGGCCCAGAGATTTTTATTATTATTTTATTTATTTAATTATCATTTATTTATAAATTTAGTACAAAAAAATAATATACAATTAATGTAAAATGAAAACGGAGTGCTTTCTGTTTATGATAGTCTCCATCTTACATGGCACAGCCTGTTCTAAGATGAAGATTTTCTATCTTTAGAGCATAAGTATTATTTTATAATTTAGGCGGCCTCCGTGGTGTTGTGGTCAAGACGCTTGACTCACGCACGGAAGGTTCCGGGTCCGATTCCCGGTGAGAACACAAAAATTAAAATGTGATTTTTCTCAAGCCTGGGTGCTCTGTGATGTAATTCACCACTGTAATTAGACCCTCTGGTCTGTTGTGGTGCAAAAAAAAATATTTAAAAAATATATAAGTAGTCCTATACTAATAAATCAATAACATAAAAAAGAAAAACTAAAACTACTTAATTATAAATGCCTAGCTAATCAAATGTAAGAAATTAAAAATCATTATTATACAAATATAAAGTTTATATATGTGCCAAGAATACATGTTACTTAAACATTAATAATATAGTATAATATATAATAAAACAAATATAAAGCAATGAAATATATAAAAATATAAATAATATGTGTACCAATTATATAAAGTACTACGTTTATTGATTTACATATATTTTTCAAAAAAATCTCTCGCTACTCTATTTATATGTGTCGTTATTTTTATTTTTAAATTGGTTTAATATTTTGAGTCTTTTATATTTGGCAACAAATCATTAAATATTTTTGAAGCAATTACATTGTATTGTTTTTTAACAAAGGCGGTTGACACAAATGGGACAATACAGTTAATTATAACACAAAAATTAAAGATTTTTCAGGAATTCCATCAAGAATTTTCAATAAATAACGGAAATCAAATTAATTCGATATGTTTTTTGTCAATAATGCCAATATTTTTTGGGGTTCCAAGTTGATTGGCTCAAAAATAAGACAAAGTAGTGTGGCATTTTATCCCCTATGGGGAATCAGCGTGACGGTCTGTTGTTGTTGTTGTTTTTGTTATTTGTTTATTTATAAAGATGTAGGACGCCACTGGTGCTCAGTAAACTAACCCTCATCACAGAGACAACAGAAGTTTGTTGGAAAAGCGATTGTTATGTGTATAAATGTAATTTGGTCGGTTTTGTGTACCCCATGCTCGGCTACAAGGGAGTTTAGACGAAATTCTCGCCGATTCTTTAATTATTTATGAACATATTTACTATTTATTTTATTATGGAACAGTAATATGTAATTGGGCATCAGTGGCGCGCAGTGATTTTTTTTCTGCAAAAATGATCATTTATTTGCATCTTCATATTTATTTTATTTATTTATTTAACTTTTTGTACATAATGTTATTTGCACATCGGCAGGCTTATTGCCAAATGGCAATTTCTTCCAACCAAAATTGGAAAATTGTTTTCAGGCGTTGCCCAGTAGGTGATTTGGTTCAGCCGGATGAATCTCACCCAAGTGATAAAGGTTTCAGCTCTTTTACTTCACAAAAGTCAACAGATGGAAGAGTTGAGGAAACGTGGATGTTCGAGAATAGGCAGAATGGTGAATGTTACACAGTGTGTAAAATGGCTACTTCAACCAGCCAATGACAGGTCATAAGCCCTGTAAATGCCTAGACTTCCATATTCCCTTCTCAAAAATGTTTTCCCTCTCTGTTGAAATAATTTAAAGTTTTATTTTTATAATTCAAGTTACAGAACATATTCAATAGAAAAAAAAAGCTAAAGATATATAAAAATAGAAATTAAAGTATTTTAACATATTACAACAGAGATGAAGAACATTTAAGAGAAGGTAATATAGAAGTCCAGGCATCTACAGGGCTTATGACCTGTCAATGGCTGGTTTAAGTGGCCACTTTACACATTGTGTAACATTCACCATTCTGCCTATATTTGAACATCTATATTCCTTCAATTCTTTCATCTGTTGATGTTTGTGAAGTTAAAAAGCTAAAACCTTTATTTATGCGGGTGAGATTCATCAAATTGAATTATTTCACCTACATACTAGGCAACGCCTGAAAATATTATTTTTTCAATTTCTATACTTCTTCATGGACCAGGTAATTTATCAACAAATATAGGCCGAATGGTGAATGTTACACAGTGTGTAAAGTGGCCACTTAAACCAGCCATTGACAGGTCATAAGCCCTGTAGATGCCTGGACTTCTATATTACGTTCTCTTAAATGTTCTTCATCTCTGTTGTAATATGTTTATATGAACCAGGGAGTTGAATCCAGTCCTTGCCTACAAAAATTTGGACAAACTCAAAATATTGTTGATTAACGTATTTGTTCATAAATTACCTTAAATCAAAACTATTACCCAATGGGTAAAAGGAAAAAAGAGAAAAGAGGAAAGGAGGAGAGATTAAGGAAGAGAAAGTAGATGTTTCTTCAGACGTGATTTAAACAGAGATAATGTAGTAACATCTTTGATGGTGGATGGGAGATGATTCCACAGTCGAGCCGCATGGACACTATATGAATTGTGGATGGGTATTAAGAGAGTGCCTTAAGTATAAGAACGAAGAGGTAAATCATGAACTGATAAGCTTCGAAAATTTTCACGCAGGTATAAAGGAGCGTTAGGACTATGGAGTACATTGAACAGAAGTGAGAGGAATTGATAGTCTCTCCGCTGTCTAATTTTGAGCCATTTCAGTTGTCTACGATAATCAGAAATGTGGTCATATTTCCTAAGACCAAAAATGTACCTTATGCATGTATTCTGAAGTCGTTCAAGTTTATCGAGTTGCTCACAGCTTAAATCTATAATGGAAACAGCAGCGTAATCTAGAATGAGTAGTAATGCTTGTACAAGGGTGCATTTAGTATTAATGGGTAAGAATTTTCGCAACCTTCTAAGTGAGTGTAGACTGAAAAGTATTTTGCGGCTTAATTCATTAGTATGAGCTCGCCAGCAGAGATGTTCATTCATTACACATATCAGGGGCGAATCGTCAAAGTAAGCAATTATGCACAGATTACCATTATATTTAAGTCGATAATAAGGTTTTGTAGTGAATACGTTTATGCGAAAATAAATAAAATAATTGTAATTTATGATAAATCAAACATACAAAAAAATATACATGAAGTGCGCCCAGCGCCAGTCCGTTCTCAGTGAACGATGAAACTATCCGATTACCTCAGCCTTTTTCCCCATACAAAAAAGTACACTAAATTTTACATCTTTAACCCAAGTCAGCTTTTTTAGTACTTAAACAAGCTTGCAGATTACAAATATCATTTGAAGATTCTCTATTTGGAAAGTAGTATTTCGAAAATCATTTCCAAACTTCTATTTTTCTTTGATAGGATACCGTTGAAATTAGAAACAAAACGGACGCAACTTTAAAGTAGACGGACAATTTTAAAGTAGACGTTTTTTTTTGTTTTTTTATTGTGATTGTAAGTAAAAAATATATTTTACGTCAATTGGAAAACTACTTTTATTCAATACCAGCTGAAACCGACTTTGCTATTGCTAGATTTGAGTATATACTCGCGCATAGATTTAATGAAGACGATTGAAAGTTTCATATCAATTAATGTATTTTGTTAAAATTAGATATGCACATTATGTTTTATATCTTCTTTACTAATTTTGTACGCTTTGTAGAAATCTGTTATGAAGTGGGAGAGAGGTGTTTATAATTGAATTTGATTCAGTGATTGTTTGAAAGAAGACAACTTGTTATCAAAGAAATCAAGACTGGTATGTTTGTTGGCTGACCTAAGAATTCTGGGCATAGGGGAATGAAAACCATAGTTAGTTCTATGGTTATCGGTATGAAAGAGTAAGTTTTGTCGGAGGTTTCTATTTGGGATATTTTTTTTTTTTTGAGCTCAGTAGTTCAGGCACATCAAAGAGTGAGTTGAGAATTTTAAATAGGACTAGAAGGTCGGATTTATTTCAACGGTCTTGAAGAGAAATATGTCTGTTGTTTACTTTAAAATGTATATGTATATGGAGCACTGTTGGTATTCCAAAAAAAATAAGATAAATGAATATATTTTTAATTTTTGTGTTTCGCATTACATAAATTGTGAGGATATGCGGGGATAGGGAATTTTGATAAACATGTATTCGAATACTGTTTTTCTGTCCCTGTCTTGCAGATGCTTCTCCGATACTGTGCAAAAAAGACAACAGCATGTCAGAGTGATTATGCCGAACTAAAATCAACAAAATCAATGTTTCGTTGTCACGTTTGCCGCACCTAAAAACTGAACCGGTTTTGTTATTTTTTTTAAAATAGAGTATCGAAATTAAATTTTCTGTATTATGTTTTGCATTTTTTGCTCGTAATATATTATTTGTTGATGAGCCCGTTTTTGACGTCTAACCATCGAATGTTTTCCCTGTCTTTTACCTCTAAAAGTTTAAAATAATTTATTGTAATTATTATTAACCATTTACCTCTGTGTTAACAATAAACTCAGCAGTAGAATATGACCCAAAACCTAGCTTGGAAAATGTTTTGTACCAACCTAATAGGATTAACAGATTATTATTTAGAAGTTAACTTATGGAAATGTGAACTACGAGCTAAGCACAAGCTAAAACTACCTTGTATTAATATTACATATATTAAGTTGGTAATAGCAAGCGTTCGTGTTGAACTTTCGACAATATGGCGAACGTGTGAATTATTATTACTATTCCGCGGAAACACAATGATAATTCAAGACTGGGGGATGATTTCAATCGGAAGATATGACCATACCTTCACTATGGCGGTATAGTTGAAGATAAATTCTCCCGAGCGATAACGAAGATACATTATCGACCCCGATGATGTATTGTAAAATGTTTAGGTAAGCTTGGTATCACAAGTTTGCTGGCCAAAAGAAGCATTGCCTGGCTAATGATGGCCTTTGAACTTGGTGAAACTTTAAACTGAACGGGTTGGTTTGTAATTCGAACATTTTGGAGCGCATAAAATTATGCTTGCTGCTTGCTGCTTGCTGCTTGCTGCTTGCTGCTTGCTGCTTGCTGCTTGCTGCTTGCTGCTTGCTGCTTGCTGCTTGCTGCTTGCTGCTTGCTGCTTGCTGCTTGCTGCTTGCTGCTTGCTGCTTGCTGCTTGCTGCTTGCTGCTTGCTGCTTGCTGCTTGCTGCTTGCTGCTTGCTGCTTGCTGCTTGCTGCTTGCTGCTTGCTGCTTGCTGCTTGCTGCTTGCTGCTTGCTGCTTGCTGCTTGCTAACAGAACTGCATCGAAAATTTATAGTGCTTTTTTTAACAAGTTTTAGTAATTACCTATTAATATAATAAACAGGTTGTTTTTCCATTTCGTAATACTTTTTAATTGCTTTAAATAAAATTGAATTTTGTGACTTTGCCTTTTTCTTAAATGGAAGTCTAATTTTGTTCTTTTCTCTAGTATTGTGATCGTGTTCATGCTGGTTCCGATCAATTTTTTCCAAAATTCTATTTTTTTATTAGAGTTTATAATTTTATGAACAAATATCATTGTATTGTAAAATATTATTTGTTTATATGTTAATAATTTCATTTCATTTACCATCGACTTTACCCTCGTGTATCTGTTTTTTATTTAAAACTAATACTTAGGTAAAAAGTATATATTTATGTTTGAAAATATATAATGATGTAAACAAATAATGAAGAGAAATATTTTGTACTTATAAATCAATTCAAGAAAAGAAACGAAAAAATAAAAAATAAACACTAATAAAGAGGTTTAAAACAATTCTTAACAATAGTAACAAATAGTTACCTAGAACTATTACCAATGATAAAAAGAAGAAGAGCCGTTCTTTTGCTGCGCTTTTATGGAAAACTCTGAAAATACAGACTTTAAAGGGGTAGAAGATAGAGGGTGCCGTAGAAATCCCGCCCAGGGCGCTGGTAGTGCTAAAACCAGCCCTGGGTACGTTTGCGTGTCACTATTTGAAAAAAAAAAAATATTCTGTAGAGCGGGTCTATGTATTAATATGTCAACGCTTTTACCATTTTATTTAATTTTGATGCTCATTTTTAAATAAGGAAAAAATGGACACAACGGATGCTATCACCTAATACGCTTTATCCCCACTATCCAGAATTTTACGCATGGAAAAATTCCTTTCTTGATAGCCATAAAGCTTAAAAAGGTATTTTAGTAATTTACTAAAATAATGCTCGTTAGAAAACCTGATTATTTCACTACCCTGCCCCTTTGTAATGGGCTCCACACACATAATGTAATTGTTATTACGAACCACTTAATTTAGATAAATTGGAATCAACAGAGTTTCAAAATGCGGTCTTTATCGCATTGAAGTGCCCTCGTGCGTTTCTTGATTACCACAAACTTTAACAACCACCTAACTACAGTTCATTGTAACCGCTTTTAAAAATAGGGGAACGGTTGACCATGGTTAAATTAGTAGTGATGCCATCTCAATTAAAAGTTTTAATTGATTAAGTTCAATCAGCGTGGTAAAAGCTTTTTTATGAACACGCGAGCGTTGAACAATGATAGATTCGGATTCGTTTACCGATAAAAGCTGAATTACACACTCACTACAAATATTCAACAAAGTGTAAAGCGATATTTTTTGTATATTATTTGTGACTATGCGTCATCGGTTGACAGGTAAAACTCATATAGCACCTACAGATTTATTTATTTTGTTCGTTAACGCCCAAAAGGCATTTACAAAAAATAAAAATAAAATACACGCTAACATACTAAATAATAAACACAGAATATACATAAAAAATATGTGAAATTAGTTAGAAAGGATATAATAAAAAGTTTTACAAAGTAAAAAAAAAACAATAATAACAAAGGTATGCAAGAAAAAACAGTAAGCATATAAACAATAAACAATAATAACAATGGCGGCCTCTGTGGTGTAGAGGTCAAGACGCCTGACTCACGTACGGAAGGTTCCGGGTTCGATTCCCGGTGAGAACACAAAAATTAAAAATGTGATTTTTCTCAAGCCTGGGTGCTCTGTGATGTAATTCACCACTGTAATTAGGCCTCCTGGCCTGTTGTGGTGCAAAAAAAAACTAATAATAATAACACATAAATAAATAAATAATGCGAAGCTTATTAAATAAATTCTGTAAAGCGAACACAGTAAATAAAGTGTTATAAAATCTAATAACTAAATAATTTGTTTAGAGTGGTAACTTTCTGACGCACATAATCTGTGTCTGACGCCTAGATACTCTTATTTGTTGAAAGGAGAGAACCTAGCGACATTATTTCCACATCTAGGCGTTTGTTATATTAATGTGACAGTTATGTTGGAGTTTAATTCGACTTCAAAACTTACTTATTTCTCTCTTATATTTTTAATAGGCTTTTAAGAAAAAAAGTGCCAACCTCAAAACGATTAAAACTTGTAATAAATCATAATTAAAGGAAAAATTGAAACAAAATTTTTGACACTTAATGCGTAGATAAACGTATCGAGGGGTTTTAGACTCGTCGGTATAAAATGATGTACTTATATAAAAACTTGATGGTGGGGGGTATCGGTACTATATCTTTGTATTAGGTCGGGAGACTTTTATCTTCAACTAGTCATACTTAAGCTATGTTATTTTAGAACGTAGATATGTGTCATATGTGTCTGTATAAAGACAGCACAGCATGTGTTAGGGTAAATGGATCATACACATCGTGGTTTGACATTCATAAAGGAGTGAAGCAGGGATGTGTTATGTCACCATGGCTGTTCAACGTGTATATCGATAACTGCATGAAAGGCTTAAGAATGGGAGCAAAAATGGGTGATTTAAAAGTCAATTGTCTTTTGTATGCTGACGATGCTGTACTCCTTGCTAATAACAAAGAGGAACTGCAATTCTTGGTAACAAAGGTCTACGATGTATGCAAGAGAAGCGATTTGCTGATGAATGTTGAAAAATCGAATGTGATGGTTTTTGAAAGAAATGAAAGTATGACTAAATGTGAAATCACTGTGAATGGAGTTATACTAAAACAAGTAGAGGAATTTGTGTATCTGGGAAGTATGTTCACTAGGGATGGAATGACTGAGAAAGATATTGAAAGGAGGGTGAGTGCCGGGAACAGAGTGAACGGTGCACTTAAATCGACCTTGGCAAATAAATGCTTGTCACAAGAGGCAAAATTGGCAGTTCACAACGGAGTCCTGGTCCCATCCCTGATGTATGGGAGCGAAGTATGGACTTGGAAAAACAGGGATGAAAGTAAGCTGCGAATGTGTGGTAAAACTATGTACGATAGATGCACAAATGTTGAGATCCGTACATTATGTAAGGCTGAGACAAGCATTATCGACAAAATCAAGAAAGGAGCTCTGCGCTGGTTTGGCCATGTATAACGAATGGACAGCGAGAGAACGGCTAAGAATATTTACAATGCGAATGTTGATGGATGCAGAAATAGAGGAAGACCGAGAAAGACGTGGCATGACCAAATCCAACAAATACTTAAAGATGGACATGTCAAAAGTCAGAATAATTGCCGCGCGTGCATGAGAAGATGTATGAATGTAGAGGAAGCGAGATCTGTATGCAAAGATAGAGTGTTGTGGCGTTCTATCCTCTCTGCCTACCCTTACGGGGAAACGGCGTGATGGTTTGTTTGTTTGTGTATATGTGTACCGTGACGTACGCTTCCCCTTGATTCATTTTTATAATCGCTAGAGGGAATTTATCTTCAACTATACCGTCAAGGTGAAGGTATGACGTCTTTATCTTCCCGTCACAATCGAGGCCCTGCTTCAATATAACATCAAGTTATTTACTTCCAAATGTTGATTAAAGCAATGGTTTTTTATTGTTTTCAGTGAAACCACTCTGGGTGAAAATTCAAGGAAAAGAGAGACCATTTTCCCACAACAAAACAACTGAAGTGATCTGTCAAACTGTTGGCGGGCGACCGAAACCTTCTATTTCCTGGTGGAAAGGCTCGACGAGACTTAAAACTACCAGGGAATCGGTAAGTTTTACATTGTATTGGTTAACCGATGTCAAAAATAAAGCGAATCTAAAATCGAACAATCGAAAACGGTTTATTACTCCACTGTACAATCTTTATTTCAATTTGGTATTATTGGTTGGGAGGTTCCTACACAAATATTATAAACTTTGTAAAATTGGACCAAGATTAATAATCAAAGTGTTTTTTAACAATTTGTGCCCGGCCTATTTGTGTCAAATTTCATGCTCTGTGAATGCTTTCTTAAAAGTGTCATAATTATGAAAATACTGGGTTAAATCAATTGAAACTTCTCAGATTTATTTGAAATAATTAAATAAGTAATTGTTGTATGATAGTTTTGCCAACAACTCCAAAATTGATGTAGTCAAGTCCATCAGAGATTTAGGAGTTGTTTTGGACTATAAACTGACATACAACGAGCATATAGATAATACAGTAAATAAATCACTGAAATTACTTGGCTTCATTAACAGAATATCCTCTGATTTTACTAATGTCCGTACAATCAAAACTCTTTATTGCTCAACTGTTCGCCCTCTTCTTGAATATGCCTCAGTGGTCTGGTCTCCATTCTATGTCAATCGCATAAATCTCATTGAATCAGTCCAACATCGCTTGCTTCGAAAAATAGCGTGGATGCTTGGACTAGAGAGAGATAATTATTCTTATGCTGAAATAGAGTCAATGTTAAATATTTCTAGTCTACAAAAACGTAGAACTAATATTGACTCCATATATATGTTCGGCATACTAAATGGTATAATCGATGTTCCATCATTACTGGGATTGTCGTAGATTGAGAAACAATGAAGTACTGTTCATCGATCAGCATAGAACAAACTATGGCCTAAATTCTCCAATGACCCGCCTTTGTCGTATTGTTAACTCAAGACAGGATCTGGACTTTTTTGGTTTAAGTTTACAACGATTTAAACGAGCACTAAATAAATAGTCCTGATCTTGTCTCGATGTCCCTTATGTTTGTCAATGCTTCTTTCTTTTTTCTTTAAATGTTTTAAACTACTCTTTTATTGTAATATTTAAACCTTATAAATTGTATACATGGACAATGTCCGTTAATAAATAAATAAATAAATAAACATTGGCCTTTATGGAGAGCCACATTGCGCATTGCAATGTTCGCACATATACAGGGCCTCACTCCTTTTTTGTCCTTTGTATCCTGGATCCGTGTAAACACGTGATTATAATGACCATGCGTTGTGTCCCGGTCTCGTGTTTTCACGTGGTTTACCAGCAGCAAAAAAGTACTAATAAAAGTCACTAGATGTCAATAAAATGCGCTTTTTTAGACAGCTGGTAAACCACGTGACTGCACGGGACCGGGACACAACGCATGGTTATATAATCACGTGTTTACACGGCTCCGGGATACAAAGTGTTAAAAAAACCATCAAAATTCGCTGCAAAAGAAGAATTTGAAATTTTTAATGTTCCATCCATAGAATTCAGAATAGTTCAAAATCCGCATACGCGCATTAAACAAAAGGCGACTAAATTACTTTTAAAGCAGTAGTTTTACGTTTTGCCACATTAGCCTAGAATTACGAATAGTTCAGAAGGAGCGTAGAATCATATTTGAATACAAATTAACAATTCCCCCACTATGCCTTACTTTCGCCGCGCGCATTCGTGATGCCACCGCGTAATGTTGCACGATGGGAAAAAAATATATATATAACACAGATGTAAGGTAAAAAAAGCAAATTGTTAATTTCTCTAAAATTTTATTGTGCACGCGTAAATATTGATTGACACAACAGAGTAGATAAGTTTGGAGTCATTTAATAAGAGTAATTGAATTAATGAACTTTAAACTTAAAATAGAAAACAAATTTTATTTGACTTAAAACGTATATTTTTATATTATGTAAAATAATATTTAATATTTTAAAGAAAATGTCGGTCAAATATCCACGATAGAGTTGTTTTTTCCGAGACCCAATTTTGATAACTTCTCTCGTTAGATGAGCAAAGAAGGGTAAAAAAAAATACTACCCTTATTTATTTTTTTATTTACTATTTACATACAATATTACTTTTAATTATTTTTTAAAAACATTTTTGAAATATTTTTTTTTTACAGGACTCACCAAGCCAATTAATATGGCTTGTCGGTAAAGATCCTTTACATTAAATCATATAATAGCACTACATAGTTGTATAATAATAATTACTACTAACTTAAATATAAGGAGCGAAAAAAAGTACATATAATTTATGCTTTCAAAAAAATATTTAGAAAAATGCAAAAAAGAGCAAAAAATAAGTAAATAATAATGCAATTATAAGATAAAAAATAAATAAATACAGAACAAAATTACTTTAATGTGCCAATATGTCTTCTTACTCATACTGATCATAGTGGTTTCGGATGTGACGGGGTTTAAAGAACACCCTGTATATGTAAGTACTCATATACTCTCAAACATATACGATTATATGTATTCATAAACAAAATATATATAAATAATAAAAATTCCGATAAAAGAAATACAAAAAAATCTTATGATATTGGCCTTAACATTTAGTCATCGCTTCTTATACATTAATTTATTCCAATCATTTCTATTTGAGTTCGCATTCGGCTACACTCAGACGACACAAATTATTAATCTTCTGTTTTTTTATTTAAAAATCAGTGATTTTATTTTAGAAACTACGTACCGGTATGCCGTGATTTATTATGCAACCTGCGCAAAAAACGTTATTACCCAAACATTTCTCTTTCGCAAAAATTCAATTTCAACACGATAACGACCCTAAAACAGAAATGTTTTGTTGTAGGTCTGCAAGTTTTCAAATTACTTGCTTTAAAAAGCATTTCAAATCCTTTTTTATAAAAATATATTGCCAAGTATAAATATTTTTGAATGACTCATAATAAAATTTATTGTTTATTTTAAATATTGAAATAGGACACACATAAACACATTAAATTTATAAGTTGTTTAACACAATATCTTGTACACCCTCACTTTGATATGTTGGGAATATGTGCGTGTACGTATGTTTGCATGTGTGTGTGTGTGTATTTATATGAATATATGCTTATATGTGTATATTGTGTACATGTTTGTATGAGTGTATGTATAAATATAATATTTCTATTAGTTTTTAGTTTTTATATGCAACATTTTTATTTGATTTTTAATATGTTTTTTTTTAAATGTAAAGTAAGAATAAATAAAATAGTTAGTTTGATTCCCCCGAAACATTATATATACAAGCGATCATACTTGCTACCTAAAAGGGGTTCATGCTCATTCGGTTGTACATAGGAAGTAAGTACTACTGACTTTGCAACAATAACCGACGAACCGGAGATTCAGTTTGTTTGTATAATATACTCATATAAATGACAATTTATTTTTATTTTTGCTGAATTTTTGTGCCTAACAATGTGTGACCGTGTAAGATTTTCAAACATAAAATGAATTTCTTTTTTATTACTTTTCTCGTATACTTCACTCTTTTACTATATGAATATTTTATTCTTTTTTTTACCATACATTACTTTTAATAAGTTTAACCATAACATTTAACTATGTTTTCTTTATATTATATAACTTTGTATTCACATATAAGTTATTAATTTAAAAAATACTTGGTACACTTCCACTTATTTATTTTGACCAATTAGCGCTTTCACCCTCTAAGAAGATGCCCATTAGAGGGTGAAAGCGCTAATTGGTCAAAATAAATAAGTGGAAGTGTACCAAGTATTTCTTAAATTAATAACTTATATGTAAATATAAGTTATTACATCATTACAATGAAATTCCATCAAGAATTGTCAATAAATAGTTTAAATGAAAAAACTTTGTCTTCAACTTTTTTTTTTTTTTTTAATAATAAATAAACACATATTTCTTTACCTTTTGTTTGAATTTCGATTTTTTTTCTTCATCAGTGTTTTTTCCACTTTCATTATATTTTTTACTGCTTGTATAAAATATAATTTTTTGAGTTCGCCTTTTTTCTAAATGGGAGTCTGATTTAATTTTTTTCTCTGGTATTGTGATCATGTTCAAGTTGGCTTTTTTAACTGTATTATATGTGTGTAGGTACTTTAAAGACAGCATTAAATTTGACAGTTTTCGTGCTTCTTTTTTTTATATGGCAATATATTTTATTAATTATTCTGTCTTGTTCTTGTCCTTTTCCCATCTTTTTCTTTAATCTGTGGTCTCACGTCATTCGTCGATTTGATTTGAATTTGAAATAGATGAAAGTTTTGACATAAAATCAGATAAAATGTATTATTGTACAGATTATACAATATGGCCAGTGAATCAAATTTATTCTTCACAAAAAATACGAACAGCGAAGGGGCTTTATGTTAAATTGTTACCGGCTTCTAATTTCTGTTTATGACAGGCGTTTAATCTTAAATTCATATGAACGAGGTATGTCTTCAATTTTGTATTTGGCTTTTTAATTTCTTTGATTCCAAACAATATTATTGTATTTATGTAAAAGGAAATCGATTAGAGATTAGTCCACTTCGTGGTTGGCGCGTTATGGTATCATGCTTGAGGTCCTAGGTTCGATTCCTGTCAGAGTGGACGTGGAATAGTGAGTTTTAAGTTTGTTCTACATCGCAATATTTCACAGCGTAAGACTGATTACCTTAGCTTTCATGTTATAGTGATTGACCGAAACAAGATTTTCAGGCGAAACCGAATTTCGGCTTCTGTTATAGTTTCGGCGCTGAACTGAACTGAACTGAGAAAACCTTTATGTATGGTAAACGCCTTAAGAAAGCGTTCATTTGTAATTTTTTATTTTAATGAAATAATGTTTATTTTCAGGTGTCGTCAGACGGCAACACAACAACCAGTATACTAAGCTTCACTCCTCTAATGGAAGATGCCGGAAAATATCTCTGCTGTCGTTCTATGGTGACTTCTTTAAAGGAATTCATTCTGGAAGACGGTTGGAAGCTCAACATATTTCGTAAGAACTTGCTCATTTAATATTTGCTTATTTGATTATTTATTTATTCATTTTTTATTTATTTATTTAATCCAATATAAAATACAAATACATAGTTAGCAAAAATGTTTATACAATATGTAGGTACATTAAATATATATATATATATATATTTTATGGATATAGCCACTCCACTGGCCCACAGGCAAGTTCCGGTGTGTCAGTGTATTATTTATTTATACATAATTGTACATTATTTCACATCAATTGTGTAAAAATTCAAAAGAAATTAAAAAAATTAAAACATACCTACACCAATATAACGAAAAATGATTTTCAAGAAACTAAAATTATATTCTTATATATGAAACATATTCCTCAGCTTCCTGTCTAGTCTTTTTAGCTATCCATTTATGTACTCTAGCTTTAAAAATATTGTTTTAACTAATTAATTAATTCAAACACTTCATTCTGGCACCGTGGCGTAGTGAGTTAAACTGCGAAACTGGTGTCGGAAGTTTGATTCCCGCCAATTGCAAGAAAAAAACTTTGTCTTCTTGTAGATCTGACGATGTGTTTTACTTAGTCTCCCGTGATAAGGCCCAACTATCCCTCCATCCCTTAGGGGGTCTTCCAGGTGGGCGCCGTCCAGAAGACAGTTCTTTGGCTACTGTGGACACCAGTCTATAGCTGCTCATACTATTTATGTGGCCTCTCCAGAATCTTCCACGGGATCTGCTCCAGTGCACTATATCTTTGATTTTGCACGTTTCCCGTATAAAGTCATTTCTGACCCGGTCGCGCAGTGTTTCCGGTTATCGATCTGAGGACCCTCATCTCTGATGTCCTTAGCAGGGTCTTCGTTCGCTTATTTCTACAAAATATGTCAAGATGGGTCTGACACATGTCTTACATATTCTAACTTTGCTGTCAATTCGTATGTTTTGTTTTTCCATATTATCTCTTTTACACATCCTGACACTTGAGTGCAGATGAGGAAACACCTTTACACATTATATGTGAATGTGATGCTTTACATCATAAAAAGAGCCTCATCCTCGGGGGACCTCTGGTTAAACCTAAGGATATTATAGAGCTCGCCCCCTACCGAATAGTTCGATATTTTACGGATCTGGGCGTGAAGGGAGAGATTTAGCAAAATGTAAACTCTGAGAGCCTGACTGTAGTCAGGCTCTCTATAGACCTGGGCTAAGAGGGCGAGAAATATTCACGTGGACCTGTCACAATAGATCTTCACAGGTTGCAGTGACATCAAGAGCTTGAATTGCACTGACTTCCACCTCTAAGAATAAGAATAAGAATGGTTTTACGAGGAGAAAAAAGCATTTTACTTGAGCTTTGTTGACTTGATCTCGGACTTCGTTGTACAAATCATTATGGCTGGATATATCAATTCTTAAATATTTGAAGCTTGCGACTTGTTCTATAGCATCAAATAAAGTAAAACATGCACTCAAAACAGCAAGATACAAGAATTGCGCAACTGGCTATTGGAAAACAATTAATCTTACCTACCTATAATGTGTAAACCGGCTCTTTTAGAAATTAATAAATTTAATAAAAAGCCTCCTGTGTACGAAATCAACAATATTCTTACTCAGAATGGTCATAGAGTATTACGATTGCTTCCGTACCACTGTGACCTGAACCCAATCGAGCTGATTCGGAGCTCGGTTAAAAGAAAGGTTGCAGAAAATAATATTGGAAGGGACAAAGCATAAATCCCAAAACGATTGAAAAGGCATTTCAATCTATTACTTCAGCGAAATGGAAAGCACACTGTGAACACGTCATGCGTGCGAAGAAGAATAGGATAAAAGAGATGATTGCCTAAACCTCGATGACCAATTCCTTTTTTCACTTAATAGTGACATTGAATCGGACTCAGACTCGACAAAAAGTGAAAGTTTTAATGATAGTGATATGTGAGGCATCCATCTGTTTCATAACACTTAAATTTAATTCTTATTCTTTATTGATTTAATTTTTTTATTTTATCCTGTATTTTATGTAATATAAATAATAAAATTATATTTCTGTACCTCAGAGGCAGACGGATGCAAATCCAGAATTCGATGAAATGACATTTCGATTTTCATATCCAGTTTATGATCACATCCATTGATTTTGAGGAAATGTAAGTCTTATATTGAATGAACCAACGTATTAAGATACTGAACATACAAATTAATGTTCTGAATCATTAGAAATCACTTAGAGAAAGCAGATTCTTTAGGCTATTGTTGAACATTTGACATTTGGATTTGCATCCGTCTGTCTCTGAGGTACAGATTTAAAGAAACAAAAAGCTTTAGTTATTTTCTGGAGATGTATTCTCTTAGCTGAAGGCATTTTTAGATATCTCTATAGAATTTCCATAAGATTCGTCTTTCATTCAATATATATTATGCATATGTGTATATTTTTTTTCATTTTTGAAATTCCATACGATATCTGGAAACCTTTTAGTCTGGCAACCCTAAAATATATTTCAGCGCCTTCTGATTGCGTCAACTTATACTTGTGGGTCTGTAAGTCCTAATAAAATAGATCAATAATAAGTCCTGTTATATCGGGATGGATGGCAACCCTAGTTTCTACAAACTAATTCGATCATGTCAAACATTGAGTAGTCACAATATCTATTTACAAATAAAAATAACACTGAACTTCTATTTTGATTACAGATGTTCCAATAGTAAAATTAGAATTGGGAAAAACTCTCAAAGCTTCCAGCATATTCGAAGGTTCGGATGTTTACTTCGAATGCAACATAAAAGCGAATCCCTGGATTGTTCGAATAAATTGGTACCAAAATGTAAGTACTTTTAATCATGTAAATTTTAATTTTAACATGTAATGTATCTTCTAAAGCTTTTGTACAACCCACTTAAAATATCTACCAAAAATATCAGGCACATTTTATAATCTAATTGTAATTTCCAGACGAAGTTACTTATCAAAGGTCACGGCTCCAAGTCACTTCAAAAATATTATTGAAAATATGCCATACCTTTGACTATTAAAATAATTGTTGATCTGAAATGTCAATATTATTGCAAAAGACACGCAGCGTGATAACCCAGAAAAACTCGTTCATCTGAACGGCTGTGAGAATCTAAGAACTTTCATCATTAATGAGTTTTTTTTATTTCTTTACTGGACCTGATAACATATCAGGCCAGGAACCCTTGAGCTTTTCTTCTTCTTCAGCGTTTTTCTCTCCACGGCTGATTAAAGGCCCCTTTCACACATCTACATTCCTTCCTATCACCCGCTTTCATCATCCACGTTTTACCGGCTATAGAGGCAATGTCATCGACCCACCTTTTCTGTGGCCTTCCATTACTTCTTTTGTTTGCCCATGGTGTCCACTTTATTATTCTGGGTGTCCACCTGCCATCATTTTGCCTCGCCGAGTGTCCTGCCCACTGCACAATCCATGATATCCACTCCTCCGGTTCGGCACCTTATTTCTTCATTTCTTACTGTCTCTTAAGCTAGGGTTTCCTAGGACAGCGGTGCCCGTATTTTAACGGCCGTAGTGAACGGTGATGCAGTGGACAGCCGTCGTAACGTCGACTAGAGAGTGGTTTCCTAAGGAAACGGTGTTGAATGGTGTTGATAACACCGTTTTCCTATGAAACCACACTCTAGTCACCGTTGCGACGGCTGTCCACTGCATCACCGTTCACTACGGCCGTTAAAATACGGGCACCGCTGTCCTAGGAAACCCTAGCTTTAGACATACACCGAGCATCTGTCTTTTCATGGATCGTTGCGTGCATTTTAATTTCTGGCTACTTTATTGTGTTATAGACATGGTTTCTAGTCCATATGTTGTCACCCTTGAGCAATGGCCCAATATATAGAACGCGCCCAGCCACCGTACGGGCTGGGCGTGAAATATAGTTCCTCTCCAACCGTACAATAAATTTGAAAATAAGTTGTTATATGTTAGAAAACAATGAGTTAATGTTTATAAGTCGTTAGTGTGTAGTAGTGTAGTCATGTTTTAGACAAACAGTGGAAAAAAGAAGACTATTCATTTAATAGCATTATTTTATACTTTATTCTTAACAAAATTTGTGATAAATAGTGAACAATGGAAACTTTAAAAAAATAGTGCGCCTGTAACCTTAAAATCATAAAATTTTATGTGAATCTATTAAAACCGTTTAAGAATGCATCAGCTTTTATTTTTTTATTTATTTATTTACTTAAGTTAGTTAATATTACATTGTATATTAACTAATATATTTACAATTATAACAAATACTTATTAAATATTTCTTACATAACTACATTATTACAATAAACATAACTTTTTTTTTTTAAATCCGTAAGTTTTCTTTCATTCTTCATACTTTCAGGCATCTCATCATACAGTTTTAACCCTTTATACATTAACCTATTTTGTGATTTTGTTTTTTTGACGCGAAAGTACTTAAATTTTGCTAATTAGAACACTACATCCATAATTAATAAATTACAACAGTGCTACTAAAAGTGAACTGACATTTATTGATAAATATGAATATGAATATGCTGTATAATTTTTAGGTTATTTTTTCAAATATAAATCTTGTATAATTTTTGGTGTGATTTTTTTAATTTTTTTTTTATAAATCTTGTTTTTAATATTAATGTTTTGTATAAAAAAATATTAAGCCGAATACGTTAATATTATAAATATTTGTAAAAGGCAGATTTGCCATTTATGTTAATAAAATAAATAAAAAATAAAATAAATATATAATATTTCAAATATCTGCCTTCTAATAACATACAAAATGATAAATCAACCCGCTCATACACGCGTTTGTGTAATATTCATGTAAAAAGGTGAATTAAACAGGAATGTTGCGTCTCATACAACGAAATAATACGGACCAAAGTGGACACCAAGTCGTTGGAACAATAGGCATAATCCCTGGTTATCTAGCTTTCATATATCAACTTTAAAATACCTAAATTTTGTAAATGGGGTCTAGAATTCCCATCATCTATGCGCTTAGTAGCTGCAAGACGTGTTGTAATCTTACTCCTTTTTAATATGCATATTTATTTTTTTTAAGTATCATTAGTACACTAAATTTATTTGTCAATTTTTAAAATGTGTAAATGGGGGCTAAATTTCTAACTGTCTGTGCGCTCTGTAGCTGCAAGACGTCCTGTAATCTAGCTCCTATCTGCTATAATTTTTTATTGATCTTAATTGAAAACGAGGAACTAGAATCCCAACCGTCCATGCGCTCTGTAGCTGCAAGACTTACTAGGATATTTATTAATTGTACAGCGCCCTTGAGGTGATTTTCACTTATATATATTATGAAGGCACAGTACTCCCCAATATCAAGAGTATTTGCTTCTGAAATATAATTTCATTGAAGTGAAAGATGTCAATCTCCAAAGTGATTTTATTTATTTATACATTTTACAAAGATATTAATTACTACAGTATCTCTGTTTGAATCACGTCTGAAGAATAAAAAAAATAGTCCCCCATTTAGGGATTCTTAAAAAAACAATTCTGAACCCTTCTCCAAAGTGAGGAAATATCTCGCCTCATTTGGACCTATATCACCCTTTATCATATCCTTATTTTGACTTTCAGGATCAAATTTTGCAGTCGAATCCCCAAGAAGGAATTATAATATCCAACCAGAGCTTGGTACTGCAGAGTCTAAATAGAACGCGTGGCGGAGTCTACCAGTGTAAGGCAGTCAGCGAAGAGGGTGAAGGAAAGAGTAACAAGATATTCCTGGATATTAAATGTTAGTTGATATGATCTCATAATATTTCTTCGATTTTCATTCCTCCTATGAATATTGTTTGTCTTTACTAAATTTTTATTATTTTATTTTTTATTTGGTCTTAAAATAATGCTAACATAATATATGAATGTCCCAATATTATAAAAAAATAATATAAATAAAACAACTCTGTTTTTAACCACTAATTTTTATTTTTCACCGACCGGTTTCAAAGCAAACAAGCTTCTTCGTCAAGGTTTACGTAACTAATAAATTGATTCCTTTTTATTTTATTTCTATCATGTTCACTAAATACTACACGTGGACCCAATAAATCAAGTGGTTTTTTCTTACACGGGTGGTAATTTGATATCATTATTTTCTTAGTAAGCCAGGAGAGGACTAAAAGAAATATTGTTTATTTGGTTATTAATTATTGTTTTCTTATTATGAATCGCTTTTTTAATTTCTAAGATTTCTAAGTTGTCTAATTTTAATATTTTATTTTCAACATGAAGTACTTTTAATCCAGTGTCTTTATTGAAGTTATGATTATTTTCTATCAGATGATTTGCAAATTCAGAAAAATGATTATTATTTAAGCATCTTAAGAGTAAAATAATATTTCTGTTTATTTACAGTCACACCATATTGTCGGGAAGGCCAGCAAATCATCTACAATGTCGCTAGGAACGAAGAGGCCAAAATATCCTGTGAACTCCTCGCCAATCCTATGGTAAAACTAATTCATTTTCGACATAAATGACTTTTTTTTTTAGAGAATAACCCACTAGGCTTCTTAGGAAATAGAGGATTTGGAGGGAATTAATGAAAAATATTTAACAACCCCCAAACCTATTGAGAAAAAAATCTTTCTTGGATTTTTTTTCGCAACTTGCGGGAATCGAACCCATGACGCCAGATTAACAGTTGGCCGTCCAACCGACTGCGCCACGGCGCCTGTTCATGCGATTGACTATTCTTTTGGATTAAAAAAAAATGTTTGGGACTGCTTTAGCTATAGTAGAATTCACAAACATTGTCGCCTAGTTTTGAGAATTACGAATTGGTCATTATTATTGTAAGTCCGAAGAATATAGTCAAACTACATCAATGAATCAGTCATTTGCGAAACCCCATTAATCAGTCAGTTCAAACTGTTTAAAAAAACGTTTATTTTCAATAAAATTTTGAATGAAATGTGACATAATTTTTTTACTTAAACGAGATATGAACAATATTTTGAGTATGTCCAAATGTTTGCAGGCTGGCTGGATTTCCTTCCTAGGGAGTAATTTAGATTTAAATTTGTTGCAACAGACAGGGAAAACATTTTTGAGAAGGGAATATGGAAGTCTAGGAATTTATAGGGCTTATGACCTGTCATTGGCTGGTTTACGTGTAAACTTTACCCACTGTGTAACATTCACCATTCTGTCTATGTTTAAAAATCCACATTTCCTCAACTCTTCTATCTGTTGACTTTTGTGAAGTAAAAGAGCTGAAACCTTTAATATGTGGGTCAGATTCATCCGGCTGAACCAATCCACCTACCAGGCAACGCCTGAAAACAGGTTTTTAATTTTTGTACTCTTTTACCAATCAGGTCATTCAACAATGTTTTGATTATATGGTCAAGTCCTGTAAATAAAGAACTCACACGAGAGGTAGTATCATACATGATAAATATAGTGCAGACAATTGGTAAAATAAACCAAAGCAGGGAATAAAATGCCGAACACTTTTCTAGTGGAACGGCAGGCCTGTTGACTACTGCCACAGGCCGGCTTCTCTTGAAGAGTTTTAAGTGGTTTCCTCTCCACGTGAGCAAATGCTGACAAGTTCCTGACTAGCCCACATTAATATATCCCTCCTGATCCCAATAGTTTAGATAAATTTTAAGATATTTAATTGCAGAAAAATCCTCTTTTTGAAATATAAACCTTGTATATTATAAGCAAGGTAAATAATAAAGCAACTCCCATATAAAAAAATAAATATTAAAAAGCCCTGTAAATGCCTAGTCTTCCATATTCCCTTCTAAAAAATGTTTTTCTTTCTGTTGCGACAAATTTAAATCTAAATTACTCCCTAGGGAGGAAATCCAGCCAGTCTGCAAACATTTGGACATACTTAAAACATTGTTCATATCTCGTTTAAGTAAAAAAATTATGTCATATATGTTTATTATTCACCCTTATTTTTTTATGAAACATTGGTTTCGTAACTGAATCAAGTGTGTTTCTCACACATTCAGCTTACTTTCATCCCTGTTTTTCAAGTCCATACTTCGCTCCCATACAACAGGGTCGAGACCAGGACTCCATTGTGAACTGCTAAATTTGCCTCTTGCGATAAAAAAATATTTGTCAAGGTTGATTTAAGTGCACTGTTCACTCTGTTCCTGGCCCTCTCCCTCCTTTCAAGATCTCTTTCCGTCATTCCATTCCTAGTAAACATACCTCCCAGATAGACAAATTCCTCTACCTGTTTTAGTGTACCATTCACAGTGATTAAAAACATAAGTAATTAATGCTTTCAGGATCCAGTCCACTTTACATGGAAATTTAACAACTCTGATGTCATGTCTACAACCCTACCTGCCAATAGGGTGATTGTCTTCAACCAAGGAAACAATTTTGTATCTAAAATCAACGGTAAAAAAAACATTATATTTATATATATATAGTTGGATAATTTATATCGCGCCATTTTTGTGAAAATCACCTCAAGGGCGCTGTACAATTAATGAATATCCCAGTATGTCTTGCAACCTGCCAATAGGGTGATTGTCTTCAACCAAGGAAACAATTTTGTATCTAAAATCAACGGTAAAAAAAACATTATATTTATATACATATAGTTGGATAATTTATATCGCGCCATTTTTGTGAAAATCACCTCAAGGGCGCTGTACAATTAATGAATATCCCAGTATGTCTTGCTGCTACAGAGCGCATGGACGGTTGGGATTCTAGTTCCTCATTTTCAATTAAGATCAATAAAAAATTATAACAGATATGAGCTAGATTACAGGACGTCTTGCAGCTACAGAGCGCATAGACAGTTAGAAATTTAGCCCCCATTTACACATTTTAAAAATTGACAAATAAATTTAGGTATTAATGATACTAAAAAAAATAAAAATAATATGAATAATAAAAAGGAGTAAGATTACAACACGTCTTGCAGCTACTAAGCGCATAGACGATTGGAATTCTAGACCCCATTTACAAAATTTAGGTATTTTTAAGTTGGTATATGAAAGCTAGATAACCAATCATCGTGCAGCTACAAAGCGCATGGACGAGTGGAATTCCAGCAAAGTTAGAATGATATCAATAAATTTATAAAAAATAGAGCATAGTAGTAAGTTTGTCAAGTGTTCATGCCAAGAACTAAGCAATAAAAAACTAAATAAATAAAGCACTGTATCAACTCCATGGTTAACAAAGGGAGATAGATGTCCGAAGAGAATCTTTTGTAGACAGTAGGTAGATATCGTCACCATGTGGTCCACTAGGCTGCTGGAGAATTTCTGGAAACGCACGTGTGTAGACTGGGGGATTATGCCTATTGTTCCAACGACTTGGTGTCCATTTTGGTCCGTATTATTTCATTTTATGAGACGCAACATTCCTGTTCAATTCACATTTTTAAATGAATATTTTTTTGTATAAGTTAGTTATAGAAGTTTGATTTATCTTTATGTAATATAAAGTGGTATCTTTTCAATAGTGACAATATGCAATGGCGATTGGATTTAAAATCCCTTCTCTGGTATAACAATGTATGATCCCCTCAGTATAATGTATATATTAATCAAATTGAGAACATTCAAAGTAATTTTTTAAGGAGCCTGGAATATCGTTTTGGCAACATTGAAAATGATTGCGGCGCATCTTTGATCAATTTTAATATAGAATCACTACAAAAAAGGCGCCTTACATGTGATTTAATTTTTCTTTTCAAAATTCTAAATAATATTGTTGATTCGCCGTATCTTTTACAAAATATTGGTTTCCGTTGTCCTCTTCGCTATACCAGATTAAATTCCCTTTTTTGTGTACCAACTTGTAAAAACAATTATACCTCGAATTCATTCATTAGACGTACCTGTAGAAATTATAATAGACTCAGTATTGATGTAGACATTGTACAGAAAATTTCCTCATGGGGTCGATTATTTGGGATAGTTGCTGAATGTGCATCTTGAGTGGTTTATGCTATGTATATGTGCCGCATGTAATGTACATGTTTGTGTATGTTTAATATGTGCGTTCATGTGTGTGCGTGGATGGCTCGAAGTGTACATTCGGTATTTTTATTTATTTTAATTTATTACCTCCATGGAAAACGCAAATTTTAACCATTATTCTTTTCTCACTTGAAATTCTTATTTATTATTAATTTTTTTTTGTCAAATTTAATGTTTATATCTTTTACATAATTTATGAAAACTTAATTGGTCTTTTTATGTTAAAAAATTGATGTTTTTAATACTTATTATGTATGACTATGTTTTCTGAATAAAATAAAAATTAAAAAAAACAAGTAATGCTTATAATGAGCAAATATAGTCAGTCCTGTCTTCCTCGTAATAACCAAGTGCGACAGTATGATAAATTATTTAAAAAAACAGAAAGAGTACTGACACAGGAAATTTCATTTGATACTCTTTCTATAAAAAAAACTAAATCAGTTCAGTTTTAGGATGCTGAAAATGGGACAACCAAACCTCGTTTTCGCTGATTTTAGCTAGGTATAAGCGGTCCGATGTGCAGTTGTATTTTTTGCACAGTATCGAGAAGGCATCTGTGAGCGAGTGACAGAAAAACATTGTTTAAATATCCTAAATTGCCTGGCACAACATTTCCTCTTAAGCCATAATAAAATTTAACCAACAATGTCATACATATGAAACAAGGGGTAAAAAAAAGATAAGATTGCCAATGAGGAAAAAAACAGAATCTCAAAACTCATTGTACAAGGGATTGAAGCTGTACAATGAGTTACCTGAAGAAATAAAAGAAATAGATGAAATTGAAATATTTAAAATTAATTTGAAAAAATATGTAATTGAGAAATTTTCATAAAAAAATTGTAACATTATTAAAAGTTTATATTAGTTCTTAAAATGTTATGAACTAACTAAATAAAGCATAAATAAATTTAAAAAAAAATTAACATAGAAAAATAGCAAATTAGAAGAAAACAAAAGAATAGATATTATTCAGTTTAATGTTGCTAACATAATCTAGAAAACACAATAGCACAGAAAAAAATATAGCAATTAGCACAAAAACAAAAGAATATTCCACCACATATATGTTGTCACTATTTATTTATTTATACTTTTACATTGTTTGTATTCTTTTTTTATGCAGAATAATGTTCCCTCACTGGGGTGTCCCGTGCCGAGGGAAACATTTTACAAAATGTGAAACATGCCTAAGATTAGCTCTTTAACAAAGTTAACATAATAATAACAATAAAAAAAACGTAGTTCATCCAATGAACCTATTTATCATTAACATAATAAACAATAAAAAACTTAAATAATCATAAAAAAACATAACCAATGAAAAACTAAAATAATCATAAAAAACATAATCAATTTATGTATATAGACCAATAGAACAAATTTCATAAACAGTGCACACATTTGACCTATTTGGCTTGATCCACTCATCGATCCGTGTGCAACCCACCTCCACTATCCATTTCTTGCGTGAGAACTTACTAATTGTCCTTATAGATAATGGAAGTAGATTGTACACTTTAACCGAGTAGTAGGCCAATCCTCTTTGACCGTAGGTTGTATTTATTATTTTATTTTTTTGCAGCATCAGGGTGGAGTATCTAGTAACTCTTGTATTTGTAATGGAAGGTAGAGAATAATGTTTACGTGCGTATAGTAACAAAGCTTTTACATAAAGTTTTTTTTAAGATTTTCAAATATATGAGGGAGCTGGTTCTGATTGGGACTCTTAAGATAATTTTTATTAAAGCTTTTTGTGCAATTATTATTTGCTTGATCAGTGTGTCATTTGCACATCCCCATCCAACTATCCCATATTCCAAAACTGATTGAGTTATTGCGTAATATATTTTTACTAGTTCTTTTAAGCTAATTATATTTCTTATAGTTTTAAAAAAGTTAATTTGCTTTTTCAGTTTATTTTTAATATGATCAATTCGATAAGTTCATCTTAAATTCCCATCTATATAAATTCCCAAATATTTATTATAATTGATAAAAATATAAAATGGAAAGAGCAAATAAATAATATTGTAAATAGAATGAGAAAACTTATATATGTATTTATTAGATTAAGGAATATATTAACCATCGAAAAATCAAAATTAATTTACTTTGCATTCGCCCAATCCATATTACAGTACGGAATAATCGGTACTTTTAAAACAAATATTTTACTGGTTGAAAAAATACAAAAATTAATTATAAAAGTTCTTTTGAAAAAACCGTCTACTATTCCCACTGTTCAATTATTTAAAAAGTTTTAGGTTTTAGATATAAAATTGCTATATAAAAAGAATTGTTTGCTTCAAATACATAAAGATAAAATAAAAAGTATTATTTCTAGGTCTCAAAACGTAAGTACGCGACCTAGAACAGGTGGTAATCTTAATTCCTAAATTAAAAACAACTACTTTACAACATCATTATACTTACCAGAGATATATTTTTCTTTAATGAAATGAACAAAGATTTTAAAAAGTAGCCAGGAATACAATATATTTAAGAGAGAAGTAAAAAATTACATTTCTAATTCTTCTTTATGTAACACTGATTGAAAACATCGTTTGTATCTTTTTGTAATTTATTTATGTTGTTCTAAAAATATTATTGATGAAAATAAAATAATCTATTGTAAGACGTCACTCCCCATTATGTACACAAGAATTATTTATTTCTTTTACGTAATGGGAAACGTTAATGTAAATATATGTATTTGATTAATGTAAAATTGTATTTAGTTATAATATTGTATTTTTTTGTTATTAATAAAAATAAAAATATTTTTTTTATTGAATCTACTCCGTCCAACGATTTGCTTTTTACTTCATAGGAAACTCTTACGCAACAAGTGTGGCCACCTATAAACCGAGAAATTCTTCTGATTACGGAACCCTCATGTGTGTCGGAGCTAATGTTGTTGGATCCCAAGCGGTTCCTTGCGTATTTCACATTATATCAGCCGGTAAGAATCTTAAATGCTATTTTTTTTGCAAATAATTTTCATAATATTAATATTTTTTGATGATATTTCTTGATAAAACTCCACAGTTGTGGCTGTAGTCGGGAAAAACGAATGCAAAATTAGGAAATTATACGATTTTCCCATTTTAAAACTAATGTTTTTTTTGATCGGGCAATAATAAAAAAAAACATGAAAACATAAATTAGATATAAACAATATGTTTTACAGGTATTCCTGTTAAAAAATATACTTAAAAGTTTTATGTAACTAAAATATAATTACTTTTAGAACGGCAGATTACGCCATTTCAAATTTAGACTAAACTTAGGTATCTGGGATCTCAATACAGACTATGTATTAAACAAAAATTTGTCATAACGATTTGAAGATAATACATTTAACATAAAAGTGGCCGCGACCAAGTTTTAATTTTTTGTTTTTGAAAAAAAATACAAGCATTTAAAATCATATACGTTTTTGTGACATTTTCATTTATTTCTACTTAAAATTATGACTTCGGTAATATAAAAAAAAAAAATAATATTGAAATACTTTAGGTGAAGCCCTTTTTTTATAGAATTGTATTTTTTTTTTAAAAAAAAGAAGATAATTCTAATTGTAAAATTTAATTTAAAACAATATCTTATTGACTTTTAGACTGACCTTCAGTACAGCCCTAATTGCTTTCGAAAAGGCTGGTCTGAAGGGTACGAAAAAGTCAATAAGATATTGTTTTAAATTAAATATTACAACCAGAATTATCTTCTTTTTTCAAAAAAAGAATACAGTTCTATAAAAAAAGGCTTCAACTAAAGTATTTCACTACTTTTTTTTTAAAAGTATTACCGAAGGCATAATTTTAAGTATAAATAAAGGAAAATGTCACAAAAATGTATATGATTTAAAATGCGTGTATTTTTTTTCAAAAACAAAAAATTAAAATTTGACCAGGGCCACTTTTATGTTAAATGTATTATCTTCAAATTCTTACAACAAATTTTTGTTCAATACTTAGTCTTTATTGAGATCCCAGATACCTAAGTTTAGTCTAAATTTGAAATGGCGTAATCTGCCGGTCTAAAAGTAATTATTTTTTAGTTACATAAAACTTTTAAGCATATTTTTTTACAGAAATACCTTTAAAACATATTGTTTTTATCTAATTTATGTGTCTTTGTTTTTTTATTATTTCCTGATTTAAAAAAACAAATAAAATGGTAAAATCGTATGATTTCCTAATTTTGCGTTCGTTTTTCCCGACAGACCCAGTCAGACCCAAAAGTGAATCTTTGTCTTTATTGAGGGTCCAGCACTTAGCTAACAGATACCAAGGTTCAAACTGCATGTCGGAATTCGGACATACTCAAAATATTTTTGAATCATCTTTTTTTTTCTTTTCCAGGGAAACCTGATCCTGTCACAAATTGTACCGTCACTAATCAGACTAAGGATTCAATCCTTATCAATTGTACTGAAGGATATGATGGAGGGCTTACACAAAGATTTTTAGTGCAGGTATGTTCTTAGCCATTTCATTAATGTTTTTTTTACACTTATTTGTTTATAAATTTGTATAAACCACTTTAATTTTTTTTTTAATTACACTTCGACCGGTTTCAAGGTTACTACCTCATTGTCAGGAATTTAACTAACTTATAATTACACCCGTTGCTATTTATATAGTAAAATATTGTATGAAAGAGACAGAAAATCGAAAGAAAGAGAGAGAAAGAAGATAAAATAAATCATAACGGGAATAGTTTTAAAAGAGGACTCGAAGTTAAATTTAATTGATTATTTGAAGTTTTTGATTAATGGCTTTACTAATTTCTAATCATTCTAAATTATCTAAACAAAACCATTTTTATTGACATTTTTATAATTTCTATATTGGAAAAACTTCACGTAAATTTAAAGTTAGAATCAAAGAACATATAAGATGCCTGAGTAATAATAATTTTTCAGAATTCGCAAATCATCTTATATCCGAAAACCATGAATTTAATCAAGAAACGGTTGTAGAAATTTTGCATGTGAATAAAAATGGTTTTCGTTTATATAATTTAGAATAATTAGAAATTAGTAAAGCCATTAATCAAAAACTTCAAATAATAAATAATCAATTAAATTTAACTTTGAGTCCTCTTTTAAAACTATTCCCGTTATGATTTATTTTATCTTCTTTCTCTCTCTTTCTTTCAATTTTCTGTCTCTTTCATACAATATTTTACTATATAAATAGCAACGCGTGTAATTATAAGTTAGTTAAATTCCTGACGATGAGGTAGTAACCTCGAAACCGGTCAAAGTGTAATTTAAAAAAATTAAAGTGGTTTATACAAATTTATAAACAAATAAGTGTAAAATGTCATACCACAAAGTGAAAAATGTTTTTGATAACAATAAAATGTTTTTTTAACTTATTTTAACTATTGTTATGATTATTAAACCTTCGTTATGCTGTTCAGGTGTACAACGCGAATACCAATTTTCTGTTGAAAAATATGAGCTTTGGTATGGCCCAGTTGGAATTCAACAACCTGCCAAGTGCGTCAGTATTCAACGTTGATGTCTACGCATACAACAACAAGGGACTGAGTGAAGTATATAGTCTTCAGACCAACACACTGAAAGAAGCGCTAAAACAAACAGGTAATTTAAAAGATATTTATAAACAGCAAATAAATTTAATTCTTAGAAAACTATTAAGGATTTTGAATCAGTTAAAATAATGAAACTCTTGTATATATCCTTGGTTAGAAGCCAATTAGTGTACAATTTTACTATATGATCCCCTTTTTACTAAATTCACATAAATTATGCTGAAAGTGTTCAACCATAGAATTAAGAATAGTCCTGAAAAAGCGTAGAATCATATTTGAATATTAATAATTCCCCCACTAAACCCTATTTTCGCCGCGCGCATTCGTGAGGTCGTAGCGTAATGTTGCTTGGTGGGAAAAAAAAGTCATAACACAAATGTAAGGTAAAAAAAAAGCAATCTGGTAATTTCTCTAAAATTTTATTGTGCACGCTGAAATATTGATTGACACAACAGAGTAGATAAGTAAACCGTCATTTAATAAGAGTAATTGAATTAATGAACTTTAAACTTATAATATAAATCATAATTTATTTTATGTTAAATAATATTTGATGTTTTGAAGATAATGTCTGTCAAATGTGCACCATAGAGTTGTTTAGTCCGAGATCTAATTTTCATTAATTCTCTCATTAGATGAGCAAAGTAGGGTAAAAAAATTTACTTCTCTGGCTACACTAACGAAATTTCCATTTTGTTTCTTCGACAATCTGACAGATGGAACAGTAATTCAATTTTTAAGTAATACATTTGTTATATACACATTCATTTGCTAATTACACATGAAATGTGATTGCATCCTGTTTCTTTAAGATCCTAGCAGTATTTCTACACTTTAAAATGACATAACACGGCATAGTTGAATTCAAATCAGGAGTTGCGTACCGAGCGATGTATACAAAGGAACTAATGGGTCAAAACGTAAACCTACTCATTTATGAGTAGTTGAGTCGCCTTCTGTTTGATGTGCGTATGCGGTTTCTGGACTATTCTTAATTCTATGTGTTCAATGAAAAATTTTGAGATTCATTAATTTCAAATTGAATATTCCTACAAATGAACTTACATGCCTTTGTTAAATTCTTTGAATTTCCCCACTCTGGAGGATCGCAGGACAATAACAGACTTAATATTTTTATGTAAAATCATTAATTCTAAATTCGATTGTTGCAAACTCCCGGATTTAATAAATATCAACATACCAACACATGGAACTAGACAAAATACCTATATTATTGTCACCCTTTTTAAACTAACTATCTTTGCCACTCACCTATACCCCGTATACGCAGACTAGGAAATGAATGTACCTCTCATATCAACATTTTTAACTCTGTCTCTCTGAATTCAAATAATCTTTTTACAAATAGTTTATGATGTTCTATAGTAACGATTGACGATTAATTTTCAAAAGCTACTTTTGCTAATGATCTGCTGTCAACTCATTTTATGTTCATAATACACCAATTTTTATGCATACATATTTTAACCAAAAAATAAATAAAAAAATGGTAAATTACGCTTTAATCAAATCTTCAATAACATATGGTTTAATAGGGTGGGGAGGAGTCTTGGACGTGCATAGTCTCTCAATAGAAATTGCACAGAAAAATATAACTAAGATAATTTACAAAAAACATCGACTATTTCCTAGTAATGAATTACATGTAGAGAGTGGGCTCCTTAGTTTTAGAAAATTATATTTATTTCAGTGCCTGAAATATGTTTACTTAAATAGGGAATTATTAAGTAATAATTTAAATCGTATTAGCAATAGATCCGATAGTGTACTGTCAGTTCCAGGATGCAGAACTAAGTTCGCACAGAGACACTCCTTACATGTTGGTCCAAGTTCCTTCAATCTTCTAACCGAGGAATTACAAAACATTAAATCGCTGGTACAGTTTAAAGTAGGTCTTGAATGAGCATAAAAGGAACAGATAGACACATTTATTTGAAAAATAATTAAAATAAAAAATAAAATACATACTGCAAATAAATCCTGTTTTCGTAATATCAGCATACGTTAATTTTCTTTTCTTTTTCTTTTCATGGTCAAGTCATACCATATTTATATGCTATAAACTTATTAATAATTAAAAAAGGAATGACCCACGCTCAGACGCTATTTATGTTATAGCTTAATTTTAAGATGTATTTTTAAAGTGAATTTTTGTAATTATATTTCTATGTAAATATATGTATGGAAAAATACATATATGTGTATCTGTTTATCTTGTTATTTTTCTTTTTATTTATACACACATTTAAATATTGTTTTTTATTTTTCTATAACTAAACTCCTTATAATGTTATATTTTATATCGTAAAAGGCACTTGTGCCGTATATATAATAAATAAAATAAATGAAATGCTTCTGTGAGTTGAGGTTGAATCTGGTTTTCTCCAGCGTGAGACTGTGGCCTTCGACTGTGTGTTTTAGTTTGAACATGGAATCCTAATCTGGGCAGCTACAGTGACTGTTTTATCTCTCTTTCTCGCTGTTCCTGCTGCATCGTGAGACCGAGAATATCCAGTCTGCATGTACGGAAGCCGTTTCAGGCTGGCATCAGTTTTATATGCTGTTAAATGTTGAATTATCTTTCGCTTTTATTTTCCAGGTGGCTTGGTGATGGCTTTGCAACTGACGCCCCTGCTAACAGTATTCATAGGAGTTTCACTTCTGCTAATTTTGCTCACAGTAATCCTGCTTCTATTAGCAAAGTGTCGCAAGCCGAAACGTTCTCCAGTCAACGGTAACAATTTTTTTATTTAATTTTTATAAAAGTAGTATGTTAAGACCACCATAAGGACAAAATATCACATTTATGTAAGTATTAAAATATCCGATATACAGTCGAGCTTGATTATTACGAGGAAGATGGGACCAACCGAATCTGCTCATTGTAAGCAAGTGTATTATTTATTTATTGTGTATGCAGACAATTGGTAGAATTCCATATTTAATTTGGTAATGTATCCAAAATAAAACAAGTTTATTGGATTGTAATTCTACTTTATTTTTTTATATTTTTATATTTAGTTTGTTTGAAAATGTCCTAACAAGACGAAACGCGTCACAATATACCCTTTGTATATTTTATAAAAAAATAAAGTAGAATTTCAATCCAATAAACTTGTTTTATTTTGGATACATTACCAAATTAAGTGTATTATTGATTGTCTTTGTACAAGGGATTGAAGCTGTACAATGAGTTACCTGAAGAAATAAAGGAGATAGAAAAGATAAAAATATTTAAAATTATAAACAATGTTTGAGTGTGTCCAAATGCTTGCAGACTGGCTGGATTTGGACACACTCATACATTGTTGAATTAACTACCTGGTAAAAGAAGAAGTACACAAATTGGAAAATTGTTTTCAGGCGTTGCCTAGTAGGTGATTTGGTTCAGCCAGATGAATCTCACCCACGTGATAAGGGTTTCAGCTCTTTTACTTCACAAAAGTCAACAGATGGAAGAGTTGAGGAAATGTGGGCGTTCAAACATGGGCAGAATGGTGAATGTTACACAGTGTGTAAAGTGGCCACTCAAACCAGCCAATGACAGGTCATAAGCCCTGAAAATGCCTAGACTTCCATATTCCCTTCTCGAAAATGTTTTCCCTCTCTGTTGAAATAAATTTAAATTTAAAATTATGTAACTTTGTAATATGTAATCCAACTTCTTCCAACCAACTGATAAAATAAAGGTGTTATTAATATTATTTAAGCTTTCATATTGATCCAAAAAATGTTTTATTTATAAAATCTTATTGTAGCATTATTTTTCTTTTTCATTATAACCTAGTTAAATACTAGTCACTTTATGTTTATGTTAAACTATTGTCAATTTTAATTTGCTATATTTATATTTAGAACATAAGGTTTTCTCACTTTAATTTGTTTAGTTTTAAATATTTAGTTGAATTAAATAGTTATATTTCATATTATATATTACATAATGAATTGTTCACTACTGTGATTATTTCTGTAAAGCTTTTTGTTGTAAAAGGTTCTTTGAACCGTTGATATATAAATAAATTTAAAAAAATATGTTATTGAGAAATTTTGATAAAAAAAACGTAATTTTATTAAAAGTTTATATTAGTTCCTAAGATGTTATGAACTAACTTAATAAAGCATGAATAAATAAATAAATATTTTGAGAGGAATACCAGTTTTGCGACCTTTCATTACCCAGCGTATTTCAATGTTTGGACTGAATTCGACAATGTTTCTTTACAGGTCAAGGAGCGACTAAGCCGTATGCTGAACATACGGACGGTTCCAACATACCTCTAAATGCAACCGACACCGAAAGTGTCGACAGTCTTGGTAAATATTCTATTTGGTTAAATTTCTTAGATTTTCATGGCCGTTCACATCTGAACACAATGAGTTTTTCTGCGTTATTAAGCCGTGCGCCTTTCGTACTCATTTTCGACGTTTCAAATCACATCACAGTGCCCATCATCAGGGTTGATGTTATTTGTGACATGTATTTTGCGATATACTTTCTAATTTATATCTATCCTTTAATACTGATTATTATCAGTATTTTATTTATTTATTTATTCATATTTTTCTCTTACAAACTATAATTAATAATAAAAATAATGTGTCCTCACTGGAGTTACCCGTGCCGAGGACACTTAACAATATACTTTTTTGAAATGTTTTTACATTAGAGAATAAACAACGAAGACCAACTTAATAAACATAGATAATTAACAAAATATTCACAGTTTTAAAAACTAGGTATATATGTACATCTATATTATTTACATTACAAAACGCACAATGAAAATAACAAAAACCTAACATAAGCTATGCACTTGTGGAGCGTTTGATTCAATATTGGTTTGGGCGAATGAGACAATCCATTTTACTTCTACCTAGCTCCACTATCCATTTTTTTATAGCCTTTTCAAACATTTTTTCGTTACTAATTGTTTTGATAGATAGTGGAAGTAGGTTATAGATTTTAATTGAATAATACTCAAAATCCCTTTGTCCGAAAGTGGTTATTAGTATGTTATCCAATTTATATTTATTTATCTTTTTTTAATATCATTCTTAATATTTGGGTTTCTTAAGCATCATTAAATTTAAAAAAAACACAAAAACATCATCTGACTGAATTATTTTACATACTAGGCAACCCCTGGGCTGGTATTCCGAACGCATTTACAGCGCGCTATACCGCATATTTAGTACGTAAAAATGCGCTATACCGTGCTATAATAATATATAGCTAAGTTCTAGTCACTTTATGTTAAATTATTCTCAATTTTAATTTGCTTTATTTATATTTAAAACATAAGGTTTTCTCACTTCAACTTGTTATCTTTTATTTGTCATCTTATATTTGTATGTTTCTTTTTTACTTTTTTGCAGTTAAAAAAAAATAAAAAATACTGATTTTTTAGTTTGAATTATTTAGTTGAATTATATAGTTATATTTCATATTATATTATACATAATGAATTCAACAATATTTTGAGTTTGTCCAAATTTTTGTAGACAAAGACTAGATTCGACTCCCTGGGTAGCTGTTTATATTAACATATTACAACAGAGATGAAGAACATTTAAGAGAAGGTAATATAGAAGTCTAGGCATCTACAGGCCCTTATGACCTGTCAATGGCTGGTTTATGCGGCCACTTTACACACTGTGTAACATTCACCATTCTGCCCATATGAACATCTATAGTCCTTCAATTCTTTCATCTGTTGATGTTTGTGAAGTTAAAGAACTGAAACCTTTATTTATGCGGAATGTTACACAGTGTTTAAAGTAGCCACTTAAACCAGCCATTAACAGGTCATAAGCCCCGTAAATGCCTAGACTTCTATATTACCTTTCTTAAATGTTCTTCATCTCTGTTGTGATATGTTATCATAATGAATTGTTCACTGCTGTGATTATTTCTGTAAAACTTTTTATTGTAAAAGGTTCTTTAAACCTTTGCTATATAAATAAATAATTGTGTTCGGAACACCTGCCCTAAAAACGAAATTCCAATTTTCAAACTTCTTCTTGGACCAGTTGGTTTTATTACAATTCTCTTCTCTAAAATGTTCTCCATTCCCGTTGTTGTAATTTGTTAATCTTAATTACACCCTAGGGGATGAAATCCAGTCTTTTGTCTACAATCATTTATACATACTCAAAATATTGTAATATGTATATTTTATTATTATTAATTTTAAGCGAGCAGCTTAAAGCTGATATGCTTAAATCTATTTAAACGAAAGTTAGTTGCTGGCGCACTTTTTTCCGAAAACAGATTTAGTCCATTTTTTAACCCATTGATACTACTCATTGAGATCATCAGCTCTTGTGGCAGTTTACTCCAACCATCAACAACCTTATTGCTCAGGAAATGCTTCCGTGGATTTAGATTGAATCTCGTTTTCTCCAGCCCGAGACTGTGGCCTCGAAGACGAGCATCTTGTTTAAGCTCGAACATGGGATATTGCTGCCAAATTATGGCAGTTATAGTGACTGTTGAGTATCTCGCATGTCTCTATCAGGTCACCCCTTTCTCGCCGTTCCTGCAGCGTTGTGAGACCGAGAGTCTCCAGTCTCTCCACTTATGGAAGCCGTTTTAGGCTCGGCGACAACTTTGTAGCTCGTCTTTGGACTCTTTCCAGCTAGTTGATTTCCTTAACAAAATAGGAATTCCATACCTGAAACCTGTACCTATTCGAGAGTAGGTCTGATATAGGTTTTGTATATTTTTAGTAGCATATTCGGTGTTATAAATGAGAAGGCTTTTTTTATCAAGTAGATAATTGAATTGGAATTTTTGTTATGTTTAATATTTTTTATTTATTATTTTTATACAAATTAGGACAGACATGTATTTTATAAAGAAGTAGCAAAAAATATAAGAAAAATATCAAAAATATCATCTTTACATATTAGTATAAAAGTGGAAAGAACAGAAGTACATTTTTAAATATGAAGACAGAACTTCATTTTACACAAAGAAAGGAGCAAAAATAAAAATGAATTCAGAAGAGAAAGAAAAATAAAAATAAAATAAAAAAATCATTACCTATTAGTAGAAAATATATGAGGATACATGTTTCCTGAATAAAAGAAAATAAAAAAATAAAAAATAAAAAATATATGTATTGTAGTGGAGAACAGGAGTACATTTTTGCGTATAGGTTGTATTAAAATAATCTTAAAATTAGAAGAAGTTAGGAAAATACTTATTTAGAATACAGATATAAGTCAATAAACAATTGAAATCAACATAGCATTATTTGGGTATTACAATTTGAAGATAGTAAATTGATACACTGCCTTTTAAAATTCAAAAGTGTTATATTAAATATATCTACGTCATTTGCATATTCATTTGCAAATGTATGAATTCTCCTTATTGGCAAGTGTGCACTGTAGTTTGTTGTAGATATATTTACATAGAATGGTTTATTAAATCGGGTATGTGACATTCCCATTTTAAATCATCTGTTATTGTTATTCCAAGGTCTTTTTGTTATTTCACAGTTTTCAAATCTACACCATTTAGACTATATTTTAATTTGGGGTTTTTCTAGCCGTATTTATGTTAAGAAAATTCAAACCTCCTTTCCTCCTAGCAATATTATTGTGTGCTCAAAATATTGCTGAATGCTTTTTTCAGACAAAAGTCCCGACATCCTCCTTGACGGCAAGATGGACAAATCTGGCAGCAAGCTCGCCAAGCTGAAAGCAGCCAACGCCGCCCTCACTCCGACCAGGAATCACCCATGGAACACTCGAGCACCCTCCCCAAGCACTACTCCAGCGGACACAGTGACGTGTTCAACGGACAGTACGTGCAGATAGACCCTCTGCGGTACGGGGCCCAGATCGTACAGACTAGACTGCCCGTTTACAGGCTGCAGAGCGGACAACAGGTAAGCATACTTCTTCTTCTTCACGTGTCATGTCGGGTCCCTTCGACGTTGAGTATCACTTGGGAGAAAGCTTCCCTATCCTGAGCAGTGCGAAACAGCTCCCTCACAGTTCTAATCCTGGTCCACGCTCGCATGTTTCGAAGCCAGGAAAGCTGTTTTCTTCCGACCCCTCTACGTCCCTCGATCTTACCCTTCATGACAAGCTGAAGTATGGCATATTTATCACCCCTCAACACATGCTAAAATATGAAATCTTACGGAGCTTAACAGTGGTGAATAGTTATCTATTAGTATTGGCTCTACGCAATACTTAATTGTTGGTTATCATATCGGTCCAAGATATTCTCAACATTCTACGGTGGATCCACATTTCAAATGCTTCAAGGCGGTTTATAATATTATCTCATACAATGAAATAATACGGACTAAAATTGACACCGAGTCGTTGAAACAATATGCGTAATCCCCCAGTAACTACGCACGTGCGTTTCCAGAAATTATCAAGCAGCCAGTAAACCACATGGCGACGGTATCTACCTACTGTCTACAAAAGCTTCTCTTCGGACATCTATCTCCCTTTGTTAACCATGGAATTAAAACAGTGTTTTGTTTATTTAGTTTTTTTTTGCTTACTTCTTGGCATGAACACTTGACAAATTTACTACTATA
>NW_028279353.1:0-28146 GCF_059751315.1 Micrasema longulum
TGTGGTATCCTGGAGACATGATGCTGCGGCAGTAGACGCGTTTCTCACCCCGTCCCACAGAGGTAGTTCTTGCACTTCGGGCGGTAAGAATCTTCGCTTGCCAACCGGAGGCTGCGCGTATGGGATGCCGAGATACGCCAGTATCCTCTGGGTCCGATAAAGTGTCTTGTAAGTTCCCATCACCATGCCTTGACCCATAATATTTACAGTAGGAGGCTCTCGCGCGGACGAAACCTCGTTAAAAACGGTGAAAATCGTTTGAAAAAATACCAACAGTAATGACTGTTTCATTTTGATGTTAAATAAAAAAAAATGTACTTAACAAAAGTCGCAAATTCTTAATGAAATCTTATATTTCTGGTATTTTTATTAATGTTTAGAATTTATTGTATTTTCGTTAAGGCTACCCGGTGGCGTGTTACTGAGTTAGGGGTGGCGGCTATACTGGCGTAGGAGACCAACAAAAGCTTTGCTGATCTTGAGAAGTTGTATCAGGTTGAAACTAGAACACGGGGAGGGGAATAGTTTCTATGGTGATGCCATCTACGTGGCGCGCGCAATTGTTGGGGAATATCAACAAGAAAACATTGTTCTTCGTAGTCAAGTATTTTTCTACTTATTTACGTCCCCAAGCCTTTGATGGAAATACGTCTTAGAAATTTGTATGGAGAGAGAAATCACAAGCGTAACAAAAACATTTCTTTTTCAAATGACGATATAAATATAAGGTAAAAATAATACGGTTTTAAGTATGACCGCACATATTTTGTTTCTTAAAAGAATAAAAAATTCGCCGTATTTTGTATTTTCGGTTTATTTTAGTAGGTACATTATTTTTATTATAAATAAAATTGTACATCTAAGAGAATACGCAGTGAAGGCAAATGTTGATGAACAGGTATGTGATCAATGTTTTTCTGTCACTCTCTCGCAAATTCTCCTCAATACTGTGCAAAAAAGACAACTGCACGTCGAACTGAAAATGCTTAACTTTAATCGACGTTTTTTTGTTCCGTGTACGCACTTTAAAACTTAACTGATTTTATCAGTATAAAAATAGTAATCGTATTTGTATTCCTTACGTCCGAAGACAGCAAACAAAACAAGGCGCTTTTAAAGGTTTTTTGATGGTTCTAGTTCCCATAACAATAGTTTATCAACAAAAAAACAATTGTAACATGCCAATGGTAAATATTTATGGTGTATAAAAATGTTATTGAAATAGTAATGTAATCCAGACAGAAAATACGGAACCACGTTTGTATGAAGAAAAGAGAGACCGCGTTACGTCTAAAAGAAATAATATAAAATAATGTTAGATGTTAATATAAAAAATACATTAAGTGATTTATACATATTTTATAAATTTCAGCACATTTTAATACGTACGTTAGACCAATAAGCGCTTAAAAGACTATTTAAAATTAATTTAACGTATTTCGAATGAAATTATTTTACGAATTTGTTTTTAAAATTGCTTGAAAAGTATTCTAAACTTTTAAAAGATTTACGAAGCTTTGCAATACTTTTAACGACGTTATTTTTTACTTGCACACCTATTTTTTTTATGTCAGACCTTTTAATTTGAGACACACTCAAAAAATATTTTTATTCAATGTCTTACGTCATAATATTATAGAGAATTATGAAAAGCAGTCATTGTAATCCACTTGACCTGCCGACCATCTATTATTATTAATATTTGATCCTTATTTCATATTACTATGTCTTTAGAAACGTACAAAAATTCATGTTATAATTAAAGACTAAATGTATGGTTATTCGGAAAAAGCCACAAACTTTCCCAATGACTTTAAAACTTGGAGCGCAGTTTATTGAGCAAGTTCATCAATATGAATATTTAGGATGCTGGCTGAATGATAAATGGGATCACTCGCAAGAGATCAAAGTCAGAATAGAGGTGGCGCGAGACTGCTTTTTCAGGATGCGTGACCTTCTTTGCAGTAGATACTTTTATTTAGACCTCCGAATGCGCATTACTCGATGTTACGTCTTCTCAGTACTTTTTTACGGCGTCGAATACTCACCATAAGAAGAAGAAGAAGAATTGATAAATACATGAAGTATTTTTTTTTTAAACGCGTTTTAGGAAAAATGCTTATCTTCTGGCTTAGAAACTTTGAGTGGTTCTGCTGAAGCACTGAATCATTATTTGGAGCAGCTACGAGCAAAGCAAGAATGAATTAAGAACCTTCACTAGATGTGAAGCTACATAAATGAAAAAATATTTATTTGTTCACTTATTAGGGCATCGAAATTGAATATTTTATGCATGCAAAATGTAAAATAAATTACAAAATAAAAATTACGTAAGAAAATATGAAGTGATTTGATGTTTATCGAAGTATCGTGGTTTTATAAAGCTAATATAATATTTGCATTGTTTAGAAAGCCGCTAGAGGTTTCATTATTATGCATCTAGGTGAATGAATAATAGTTCTGTGTGTGAAATAGAACCAGAACCGAGTATTTTCAACTTAATCGCTTCTCTCAAGTAAAAGTCGTTAATAAGGTAATCGAGTGGAGATTAGTCGGCCTCTTTGTGCAGTGGTTGACGCGTTTGCCTTTTATTATTGAGGTCTTGGGTTCGATTCCTGGCAGGGTGGAATAAAATAATGATTTCCCAAATATAATTTTTTGAAATGAGCTAACTAACTAATTCTAACTCTATGAGGCCAGGGGCCTTATGTTGAATTGGTATACAACACAATATAAGGTGGAAACAAGCTTGTTATTAAAGAATATTAAAAATAAAGACTATTAAAAAAACGTAAATTATCATAAACATCTGGACAACACGTTTAATAGTACTATATATTTATTTATTTATTCATTTCACATAAAACATTATAAATTTTATTTTCTTTATGAAAACCTCACAGGACATAACCCGTGCGCGTGAAATTTAATATAATCTAATAGATAACACTGTATTGATATTTTTATTCATTATTTTTCAAAAGCACACAAAAATAAACATATAAATTATATGTACTACTGAACTGCATAAAATGCAGTTCGTCAGCAGGTGCTTATGGTTAAGTTCTAATATATATACATAATCTTATCTCTTAAATTTAATGAACATATAAAAACTCTTATTTCTATGGAAAAAAAATTGTAGGTACATCGAAAAAAAAAAAAAATTGATCAAATAAAAAAGAAAAACACAAAAAAAAAATGCAATAAAAAACCACGTTCTAAAAGCCAGATTCTCAGCTGACGTCGTTTTCTTAGGGCAGATAAGTTTTTTTGATTTCGTATATTTAATGAATATGAATATTGAATGAATATTGTACTCTAATGTTCTGTTTTTCGCGTATTTATTATTGAATTTAGGGAGAGCTAGTCCATCTACACTAGTAAACCGAGTATTATATACATGCTCAAATTTATTTCTATATTCAGATAGAGACGCATGCTGAGAAACCAGCTTGGACCATAATAAAGCTCTAACGGATAAAATAAATATAGATTTATACAATAAGGATATTGGAATATCGTGTCGCTGACAGAACAACTTTTTTTCAATTAATAATTTAATCATTGAATTTTGTAAGTCCTGAACAAGGTTAATGTGTATTTTACTGGAAAAAACCCATGAGGTTAATGCGTCTCGTATAATTGATTTTTAAAGTGACAAATAAATAAAAAATGAACATAAAACATAAATTGTAGACATGCAACAATAATTCCGAGTTCAAATAGACTACTGTTTTTGTGAGATGACCATCTCAAGGCAGTTTTCAGGACCCAAATCCAGAAGCCATTATTTAACAAATTAATTGAATTTTCGTTTATTTGTATTTAATTTTAAATCAAGAGCTAGAGTGTTTTAAATTTTTGGACCAAGGTATATGTGACTCCTCTGACCAAACGATATAAATCTATGCAATGTCTTGCAGCAGTCTCCTGAAATAGTATCTTCCCTTAGACAAAATCTTAACTTGTACACTTCTCTTGAAAATAGATTTCGTTTTCAAGAACTTAATATGTTTATCCATGACATTAAACACTATTGAGGCCACAAAATACTTATTTATCAGAGCGAAAGTCGTACGAGTTTAAGATATTAAATCATTCAAATTACAGGAAAACCTCGAACCAGCATTGTGCTGGGATCTCAGACAGAGACAAACGCGTTATACACAACTTTTCCACATACCTAAATGCAGAACAAATTTTACAAAAAACGCTACGATTAACCGTATTATGGATACTTATAACAGGAAATTTAACGACATTGATATATTTACAAATAATATCGAATTTATCAAAACTACCATAGGTAATAAATTGTCTTTGTCGGCATCCTCCTCTCGGTTCCTCTCTATCCCTAAATAAATATAAGTTTTATAGTGAAAAGATCTTTTAACATAATTATGTATCCCCGTACTGCGGGCCAACTGTTTGTGACACATGATTTTTATCATTGGAATAATTTCTATCAAACTTATATGTTATTCTTATTTATATATTATGTAGGTGCATATAATATGCATTTGTATGTTCGTTTTGAATTAACGTATGCTTACTGTCATACCTACCATGTCTTATTGTTGACAATACATTGTATTCACTGCATTTTGTGGTTACCTACCGTATTGTATGGGACTCGTTGCACATTATTCATTCAGTGTGTATCAATTTTTTTTTAAATACTTTTTTTTTCAGAATAATGTTTAGAAATTTACCATACTTTAAAACAAAAAATTACACCATTTCTTGACTCAAATGTTTACAAAAAGGTTTCGAAAGTAGATATAACTTATTATTTTTTAAGTTATTTTTTATAATCAAACTTCTAATCAATCTGTTTCCTGTACACTTTTCAATATAATTACAAGTTTTAATTTTTTTTTAAATATACACTTACGCACCCACACACACGCACCTTCTCCCGCATTCATTTACACACGCACATGCACCCTCACCCTCATTCATTCACATTCGCACAAATTCACATACACACACATGAATACAAACGCCACACACATACAATTACGTAAACTCTTTCTCTTATGTATCATTACTGGGACAAGTAAAATTCAATATTCCGACTCGTAGATTGAGAAACAATGAAGTACTGTTCATCGATCAGCATAGAACAAACTATGGCCTAAATTCTCCAATGACCCGCCTTTGTCGTATTGTTAACTCAAGACAGGATCTGGACTTTTTTGGTTTAAGTTTACAACGATTTAAACGAGCACTAAATAAATAGTCCAGATCTTGTCTCGATGTCCCTTATGTTTGTCAATGCTTCTTTCTTTTTTCTTTAAATGTTTTAAACTTCTCTTTTATTGTAATATTTAAACCTTATAAATTGTATACATGGACAATGTCCGTTAAGAAATAAATAAATTATGTGTTATTAGATTAACAGTGGATTTTTTAATTGACTCTATTATTGTTAATATATTTCGACTTATTGTTTTATGTAATAGCCCTAAAAATCCCAAATAAAATTAATTAATCTCCTTTTATAACCACATGACAAGAAACTTGTCAATTACTCTTTTTTTTAAAAAAAACGTGTAGGACCTTCGTAAATTGAAACAATTTCTCAGGCGGAAAAGTTGGGGGACATTAAAGCGTCCCTCTAAGAATTAATTAGTATACAGTACCCAACAGTTGCAACACAGGGTGCGGAAGTAGAATGATGAAATGTGGGTTATTAGTGAAAATAATTAGTATTATGAAACAGTAAAAAAAAACTAAGAATGTTTTTTTTTAAGTACCTGTCAGGCTTACACCCTTACATGATAATTCAATTATTCCTTGTCCACCTGACATGTATGTTAATAACCTCCGGACGAAAAAATATATATCAAGGACACACTACACACCTTGTCACAATTTATGACCATTACGTGCGAAAAGTTTATAAAATGTTATTTTTTTATTAACATGCCTCCTAAACCCATAGTCAACTTAAATTTCGTGAAGGTCGTTTTAGATGTCAACAAAATTTTCGTTTTAAGACGTTACAAATTACCAAATAAATATCATAGGTTTTATGATACTTAAATCCGAATTCACGAGTTTTCATGTCATAGTTTCCTAGATAATATTTTCGGAATATTAGATTTATTTTACTACTTTACTGACGATACTTGATGTTATCCCTTGGTAATTATGTAATATTTTCCAATGACGTATTAAAAGATGGGGGAGTTGGGTTTAAGCCCCCTTCCTCCCCCGAAGGTAGGGGAGACCGGAGAGGCTTTGGACACGGGGAGACAATGGACAGCTTTAAATTTTGCGCCACGTATATATTACAACATCACTGTCCTACGAAAACTTTGACCAATACGCAAATGGTTCAAGTTCTTACATGCGTCACTAGGCCGTGGTACGTTTTCGGTTACGGTACGCATTTTTTTATATTCTAACTTATGTGATCTAATATTTTATTGTTGATCGCTAAGGTTTTGTGGAAAAATTCGTCTTTTCATTTCGTTTTCTAAAGCATCATATGATTTATTCTCACATTACAGTATTTATTTTGTAGTTTTTTTCCCACATTTGTTATGCTTTTATCGAGTAAAAATATATTTTTTATGTTTTTGAAATGATGGAAGACACTTTGGACAAGTTTTCCTATCCCCCGTGGGTCCAAAAACACTATTTTACATGTAATTTTGTATTTATAAACTAATTTATTTTAGAGACAAATGCTAAGAAAACACAAACGGGTTATTGAACGACCATTTACTACAGATGCAATAAAATAGTCTGTGTTGAATGTGATGATGTTGGTTTTAAAATCAAGACCATTTGTTTACTTAATAATTTAAGGTAAATCAATAATGTTCAATTTTTGCCCCATTTTTGTAATAACCAAATATTCTATAACAAAATGGAAAATGCTCTTGTCAAAGTGCACTGAAAAATTCTAAATATCATTATGTTGCTCAGGTCTTAAAAAAGTTTGCAGTGGTTACAAAGTGAAATTTCACAAAGAAAGGTACCATCTTATTGATTTGTAGCACTAGATGATAATACTTTATCAGGATCATATTATTAAAAGTTTCTCAAAAAAGTTGATAACATATATACGGATTTCACAAAAGCTTTCGATAAAATATCACATAAAATTTTGCTTAAAAACTTCACTCTCTGGGTATAAACAACTCATTGCATAAATGGTTTGAAAGCTATTTATTAAACAGACAATTATTTGTTAAAATAAAATCATCTACATCTACATCAAAATATAAATATACAAAAATATAAAGCCATATAGGGCCTATTATTCCTAGTTTTTAGACATGAAATTTTTTAATGTTTTATTGATGTTAAATTCCCTTTTTGCTGAAGAAATTATGATCAATAAGAAAATAACAGATAAAAATGACTGCTACACACTTCAATCAAATTAAAATATATTAAACAACTGGTGTATCTCTAATAATTTGTTTTTAAATCTGCACAAATGTAAACTATTATCTTTTTATAGAAATAAATCACTTATTTAATTTTTGCATTCAATAAACAACATTCAACTGGAAAAAGTCACAGAGATTCGAGATCTTGGTGTCATATTTGATGAAAAACTTAAATTCAAAAGCCACATAAACCACATTATTTCTAAAAGTATGAACTTTAAGTTTCATTCTTAGAACTGTAAAGGCTTTCAAATCAGTTAAAATAATGAAACTATTGTATATATCCTTGGTTAGAAGCCAATTAGAGTACAACTCTACTGTATGGTCCCTTTTTTACAAAATCATAGAAATAATGTTGAAAGAGTCCAACAAATAATTTTAAGATTCATTAAGTTCGAATTGCATATTCCTATAGAACAAATCAATTATGTGTCTTTGTTAAAGTTTATGAATTTACCTTCTCTGAAAGATCGCAGGAAAATAACTGAACTAATATTTTTATATAAAATTATAATTCTAAATTCGATTGTTGCGAACTTCTGGATTTAGTAAACATGAATATACCAATACGTAGAACTAGACAAAATAGTATTTATTATTGTCACCCTTGTCAAACCAACTATCTAACTAACTAACTAACTCATCTCTTTATAAATATTTTATGATGTTCTTTAGTTAACGAATTATTTGCAAAAACTACCTTTGCTAACGATCTGGTGTTTATTCACTTTATATTTTTTAATTCTTTTGTATGCTGACGTACATACATGTATATATATATTTCTTGTTTTTTTTTACCAATATTGTTTTTATATTTTTGTATATTTAACTAACTCATTATTTTTTATATTTTATATTGTAAAAGGCACTTGTGCCGTAAAATAAATAAATAAAAAATACTACTTTGGTACTGAATGAAAATATTATTCTTGTAACACCAAAACTCGTCACACCGCCTATTTTATTTGTAATATTAATAGTCTCAATTTTCAATAATTTAGGTTTAAATAATTATTTCAATTCCATCGTACTAAGAAAACAATGCATACATGTTTCCAATTGAGTGAAAAAAATATTCGTTAAAATTACAAATGTATATTTAACAAATTACTTCTTTTTTGTTGTTGAGAAGTTGTCCTTTGTACAAAGTTTCCCATGCAACGGGGTGAGAATGAACAGAATGAGCATTTGGACAGAATCTGATTTGAAACATTACTATTATACAAATTTTCGAGGAATATCTGTATTAAGAGACCAGTCCTATGATATTTTTTACAAGTTCAACCAATTAAAAAAAATATAAATTCAATTATCGTCCGGACCCTCCCCAGTCTTCCCTACCTACTACAAATATGTATATTATTGGGTTGAATTAAAAATTTCATCTTCATAAAAAATACTACTAAATATTTTCGTTACTCTTCCCGTGTTCACTGCATCCCCCAAAATAGGTTTTTCCACCCTGAAAATAAGACCTACTTTAGGAATGAAAAAGAAGACGAGAGATTCGCTAGTCTCGCTCTCATTAATTTAGTTCACGGGGATGTGGCTGTGGATTTGAATTCTAAAGGAATTGTAAATAGGTTATTAGATGGAGGTTAACGATACGAGTAATTATTTGAAACTTTAACACACAACCGACCTTTGTGGCCTAATTAATGAGATACTTGACCCACGCATGGAAGGTTCCGGGTTCGATTCACAGTAAGAGCACAAAAAATATTTTTGATTTTTCTCAATCCTGGGTGTTATGTGATTCACAATGGTAATTTAAGTATTCTTTTTTTTCATTCTATGTCCGCTGCTAAGTTGGAGCATATGGTATCCAAAAAAAGAGGTCACGCATCTATATTAGCTGCCAGCTCCTGTGCGTCCTCCCAAGTCAGGTTCGCGTTTCTTTTTATATTTATTTTTTTTCGAAATGTATTTAAAAATAATATATATTAAATTTTATCACTTTTTTATGTATTAAACTTAGCAGCCAAGCTAAACTATTAATCGTATTTTCTACAAATGCGCCTGGGCCCCGATTGCAATGGGAAGTTAACAGAGTTATCTTCGACTCTCAATAAAGAAAAGCCGATAGTGAAAATTGTATCCATATTCTGTTTTTCAAAAAAAAAACTTAATTTTACTTTTTAGATAAAATTGAAGATAAATGTAAACTTCCCATTGTAATCGGGGCCCTAATGTCAATAATCTCCGTTTGAGTTGGTGTAGCTTAAGACATTATAACAAATCACCATTTAACTATAAAAAACACAAAATTCTTAAAAATATATTGTTTTTATTATTATTTTTAGTTTATTTTTAAAAATTTAAGATTTGAAATATAAAACGTATTTATTTCTAAGTTCACTTTTACAAGCACTGTTGTATTTTATCGGGTAAGGAAGTGTTCCAGTTATTATGTTTATTATTATTTGTAAATCCATGTTACTTGTTTTTGGCCGAGATTACCATGTTTTGGTAAAAGGCTCTAAAAAAAGAGGGAAAATCAAAACTCTTGTTTTGTCACGCTCCCCGTTCCGTAATAATATTATATCATTTTGCTGCCACCTAGCGGCATTTTCAACCATAAAGAAAATATATAATATTACTGCCATCTAGCGTCATTACTTGGTAACTATCACGGGAAAAACCTAAGAATCGAACATCAGATAGATATTATATTGCCATCTATGGATATTTTTTAAAAGTAAAAAAAAAATAAATGTTATTTATATCTAAAATGTTACAATGAGGAAGTTCAGAGGTAGTTTTTTTTTTTTTTTGTTTGAAAATAAACTATCATCCTCGCATCGTAATATCATTGCAATGATTTTTTTGAAGTTATGTAATTTTGAAATCACTGACGTCACGTGACGTGACGTTACGATTTGTCGGCGGTGAGTTGCGCTGGCATTTAAAAGTAGAGCCCCGTTGCTTCAAAATACACTAAATCCGGAAATCTATCACAACACATAATGACGCTGAACTGATTGGTTGATTCACGAAAACTTTTCACCAAGTGTAAAGTATTTGATTTTTATTCAATCCATTTTTCCATCCACTTTCGAGAAATTTCGCCATACAATGAATTGATCTTATTTTTACTGCGTCTAAGAAATAGTTTTAAATATGCAATTTTTGTAGCACTGAACATCCTCATTTAATCAGTGTCAAACGGGGTTATTCTGCATACTAAGAGGTTATTCTGCCAATTATAAAGAAAAAAAAAAATTTCATTTTGCTAAGCAGTCGAGCACTGTAAACAAAATGTTTTTTTTTTATAGTGTCAGTTTCCTCGCTTAATTGATTGTACTAAAATTAATTTGCAAAGACATTTATTCAATTTTACTGTAAAATAAAATGGTTTTAAGCTGTTATTGGCCGAGTTGACCGCTTTGAAAAGGAAAATATGGAAGATACAAATGTATTTTTTTTAATATGATATGTTTTACTTTGAAACATCAGTTTTCAGAAAGAAAAAACAATTTAAAGAACTTTAAATTTGAATGGTCATTTAAATCAAATCACATCACTCACAAAAAGGTAAAAAAAAAATCTTTGTGTTGCGAAGAATGAACGTGACACTAATACAGCAATAAATAAATACAAGAGAGAATTAGAATTAGAAAAGATAGAACTTTTTTAAATTATTTTTTTTAAGCCAATCAACAGGCTTAAATAAACCCTAACATATTGGTATTATTGAGTATTTATTTTAAAGTAACACTTAATCTAAACAATTTTAAATTTATAAAGGTATAATTATGTCATAATCTAGGCGGACATGGTAAGTGTGTCATCGCAATCAGGAAGGACAACACTGCTTGCTTCTTGAATGCTTGCCCTTGCTGTAGGAACACATCGACCATACCATTTAGAGAGATTTCTTTAACTGTTCTTAAGATTCTTGGCAGAAGGGAAAAGAATCCGATGTTAGTTTTATAATTTCCTACAGCAAAGACAGGATTAGTACGCAAGTTACGGCGAGGTACATTAAGATTTATCTGAGCAAGGATATCATGGGCCTACACAGTTAAATATCAATTTGTGCAAAAATATCAAACCAGCCAAAATCCTTATGAATTCTAAACTAAAGATATTAAAGTACTCTAAACGATTATAATAGTTGATTAGGAAATTGTTTGATCCGATTCTACATATTAACGATTTAAAAAAGTTATGTTGCAACGATTCAGTTCGCGTTATATAAATATTATAATGAGGTGACATGTTATAGAATAAAATTCAAGCAAACTACTAATTAATGTTTTATGCAATGTAATTGCAATTTTCAGACTTTTGAATGGCTTAGATATTCGCAAAATAAATTCACAGATTTTGGACGCTTTCTTTGAAATGTAGTCAATGTGATGGTTAAATTTAAGTTTGTTATCAAAAAGTACCTAACCCAAATTCTCGAATTGTCTCGACGTTCATTAAAATTGTGATGTCGATTGAATAATTGAAACCGATTTTTTTTTGTGAATTTAATAGACATACATTAGGGTGGGCCGAATTTTTTTTTTCTGATTTTCAAAATAAAAGGGTCTAAAAAGTTGCCTTTTGGATTATTCGGAATGCAAAAAATATTTTAAAAAATATTTTATACTACTTTTGGCCCTAAACCAGAGCTTGAAGTTTTCGAAAAAGTCGATTTTTTGCGCTAAATCGGCTGTCATTTCGTATTTAAGTAAGAAAATCAGCCCAATTAAATTGTATAATGTGCATTAAATTATATTAAATAAGCAACAAAGGGCGTGAGTTGCTCTTTATTTTGTAATAAATGGGTAGCATCGTTTTAATGAGCCATTGTTTTCGTTTATATTCCAGGCGCTCAACGGAATCAGTTCCGCGGAGTGTAAAATGTTTGCATTTCGGTAGTTTAAAAACGTGTTCGAATTTATAACGTGATAAAGTTATATCTTTACTAACAAAAAAATATTTTAGCAGTATAGATAATTAACAAAATGTTCTGACAGTGATAAACTTCAAACCTCGGTTGTGGGCCAAAAGTAGTATGGAATATTTTTTTAAATAATTTTTACGTTCAATGTGATCCATAATGCAACTTTTTAGACCCCTTTCACTTTGATGTTTAAAAAAATAACAAACGTCATACATCATCAGCCCACTCTAACATACATGTATTCATATTAAAAAATAAGTATTTTTTATGATACCAAGATAACAAAGAATGTAGGTCATTTTGTAGTTTATGACAGTCATCAATTGATTTTATAATTTTGAATATTTAAAGGTCATCTGCAAATAAAATATTTTTAAAACAACTTATAAAGATATTTATAAGAACTTAAAACAAGAAAGACAGAGATGCTGTTCCGTGACCGGTGTTTGAGAGAAAAGAGATTCAGCCGGTTATTGACAGTGATGGGGTTTGCACACACGCACGTAAGATGACCGGCGGCGGCGTATATTTTAAATTTGTTTTGCTATTTTTATGAATTATGGAAAAGGAATCATTTAACAGTGTGTCTCTCTGTTTTTTTGTTATTCAAATGTTTGCACTTTAGAATATTCCGTATTTGTTTGTGGTAACACGATGTTACAAGTTACATACATCACCGCGCAAAAAAAATATTTACCACAGTCTTTTAAGAGTTATTCTGCCAACTTTCTAATAATTAAATCATTTCGCATGGTATACAAAGAACGTTGATGATCAGTTTATTTAGAATGTTCCGACACTAAGAAATCTTGGTGTTGACTCTTTAAAATTTTGCCTTTTTAACTATAGTTTGAGGAATTTTTTTTAATGTATGCAAAATATAACCTCAAGCATGAAAATACTTTTCCTGTATTTTGAAAGTTATTTAAAATATAATTTCTTGCTGTTATTTCTGAAACATAAACGTTGTACGAAGTTCCGAATAGTTTTATAATAGCGATGACCTAGCACACACATGTGTTAAGTAAAATTTTCGAAAGTGAGTTAAGTACATTTTCCATACCACCTAAGACAATAAGACAATACTTTATGTTGCACAGATATTTCATGTGATATTTCACGTACTGTTGTCACAATGATTTTCAATACGGATCTGTTTGAAACAAATGTGTTAGCAAAACTGCTTGCAAATTTAACAAAACGTCCAACTTATCAATCTTAATCATTACAATGGATAAAAATTAGGCCATCGATATAATGAATTCGAGAAAGAGGAGTCTTAATCAACGACTCGACGACAAAATTAAGTAGAGTGGACGCGTAGATGTGACTAAGTAGGTTCTCATCAAAATATAAGATGTTAATCCGTAAATATACTATGGGTGAGGTGACTATTAGCATTTTTTTATTTTTTATGTTATGTGTTGTGACGCTGTCTGGTTAAGTTGAGGAAAAAAATAGCTGGTCAATATTCGCAAATGTATCATGCGCCAATTTTTATCGAAACTCAACGAGCAGCATCAAAACATATTACCACATTCCTTTCGTGCGCCTGGAACGTAGATCTCGACTATGCATTAATGTATTCCTGAATGTTTGTTTCTTTCTCTCTTAGAATTTTATTTTTCAATTTGCATGCATGGTTTTTTTTTTTTTTAAATTGTAAATAATGCAAAATGTTTCCACGCTACTCGCCAACGACCATACCATGTTGAACACACCGGTTCTCGTCCGATCACCGAAGTTAAGCAACATTGGGCGCGGTCAGTACTTGGATGGGTGACCGCTTGGGAACACCGCGTGCCGTTGGCCCTCCCCCCTTTTTCTTTTGCACTTTTATCGCGATTTGCATGTATTTTTTTTCTGAAAGTTTATTAATAATGTAAAATGTTTCTACGCTCTTCGCCAACGACTATACCACACTTTTTAAGTTTTTATTTTTATTTGATGTCTGAATCAGGATGTCTTTGAAACAGACAAAATGACGTTTATAGGTAACGAGCTAAACCCGGCAATGCTTTGCTATAGCTAGATTTGAGTTCTTGCTAAATAGACCAAATTAACATAATCGAAAATTTGTTACAAATTATTTTATTTAGTCCAAATTAGATATGTACGTATACATTGTTATTTTTGTGTTTCGGTTTTCATAAATTGTGGGGACAGAAATTTTTGATAAATAGGTGTTCAAACATTGTTATCCTGTCACTGTCTTAAAAAGACAACTGCATTTCAGTCCTTTTGTTAGAATATACAAAATTGACGTTTCGCTGTACCGTTTTCCGCACCTTAAAACTGAACCGATTTTGTTTTTTTTTTAGGCAGAGTATCAAAATAAAATGTTCTGTATCGGTATGTTTTGCGTTTTTCAAAAAATGTGTTATTTGTATACCGTGCGCCCAGAGACAGAAGATAAAACTGTGCTTTTTACGGGTATGAATGGTTATAGTTCCCATAACAAACAATTTTTTAAAAAACGAAACAGTATAGGGACACGTCATTGGCAGGGGCGAACCGTGTAAAGAAGCGATTATGCGCAGCCTTCCATTATATTTGACTAAACATAATAATGTTTTATTGTAGCTTTATTTACAGAAAAACAAATAAATAATTAACATTTATTTTAAATCATTTCCACCGTTTGTATTTTTATCCTGATATAAATATAAATTTTAATGAAGCGCGCTCAGCGCCTGCGGTGAGCCAAGAAACTAGCCGATTATTCCAGCTTATTTTTTCATACAAATAAGTATACTATATTTTGAGTGTTATTAACACCAGTGCGGGTTTTTTCTTCTAGATTACACTTGCAGATTACACAAATTATTTGAATATTCTTGATTTGGAAAACAGTATTTCAAACATTATTTCTTAAGGACTATTTTTCTTTGAGTTGGTACTTTTGACATAAGACCATAATAACTTTCATGCGTCATAGTGCAGGACATATAGCACTCCACGCGGCCGTTTTTAGCACTAGTAATTACTAGAACAATGCGGCCAGTTGACATTTCAATTGAATACCTAATATTGACTGAATTCATAGTGGTATTTTTTTATTTATATTTTTATGAATTTTATATCAAAGTAACGGATAATATATCTATATAATATAATATATCACGAAGTTACATTGTTTGAGTTGATTTCATGCACGAGAGTTTTTGTATCACACAGAACCACAGAAAAATATCAATTTATAGTATATATTACTGATTTATGATATTATGTACCTTCTCTGTAGGTACAAATATATGATATTTTTTTATGGCTTACCTGTAAATAAAATCACCATTCGCCACTGGTCAATGGTAAATATCTATAAGGTGTAAAAAAAATATCTGTGCTGGTTTGGACATGTAGAGAGAATGGACAGCGAAAGAACGGCTAAAAATATTTCATGGATGCAGAAATAGAGGAAGACCGTGAAAGACATGGCATGACCAAATCCAAGAAATAATTGAAGATGGACATGGTTAAAGTTAGAATAATCGGCGCGCGTACATGAGAAGATCTATGAATGTAGAGGAAGCGAGATCTGAATGCAAAGATAGAGTGATGTGGCGTTCTATCCTCTCTGCCTACCCTTAAGAGGAAGTGGCGTGATAGTTTGCTGTTGTTGTTGTTGTTGTTATTGTAAAAAAACATTTCTCTAGTGCCATAATTCAGAGAGAAAATACGTGAATTCGTTTGTATAAAGAAAAGTCGGACCGCCTAAGATTAAACATAAAAAAGTATACTTACCAAAATTCACTAAAAAACCCTTAATAAAAACCGTTCGGATAAACGTAAAAAAGATGTTGAAACTTTTCATTGGTAAGTAGGTACTTGTTTATGATTGAATTCAAAATCTGAAAGTAATAGATATTCAAGTATTGTATTTAAGTAGGTACCCAAGTACTTGTTTATGTTTGAATTCCAAAACATAAAATAATCAATTATTTTCAAATAAAGAATTCGTTTAGCCAATGTCAAACTCTGCTTAGGGATGCACTCTAGTCAGGAATGCGATTTTCAAAAATGTATAGAATGTCAGTTGATATTATTTTAGTATAATTTAAAAAGAAATAAATTAGTAAAAATTATAAGAAATTCAATGAAATATTCTGACTGGGATCCATAAAAAAATGAATGTTGTTTGTTCAATTCAAAAACAAACTTTTTTTTAAACAAAAAAAAAACATCCATCCATTTTTTTGTATACGCGTTCTCGGCGAATGCAACCCTGGTGATGGATAAAAAAACATTTACGCTCATAACTTTTTTTGTACGTAATAAATTGAAGATTTTATGAGCTATTAACCTTCTCGCGGCAAAGATGTACATTTATCTGAAAACCACACGTAAATCAGTCCGATAGTTATCGAGTCCATCGAGGACAACCATTCGAACATTGCCTTTTATAAATATAGATTAGTAATAACACCTTAACTTAAAGGTACCTTTTGAAAATAACTTTGAATTTTATCATAAAATTTATGTTTGTGTTTTTGGTGACAATATTAGTAGTAATTTTCTATGCATTTTATTTAAATTAATAGTCAGAAATGTTAGGCGGGAAACATACGTTTAGTAATAACTAACAAAATTAAAAAGAAGCGGATATGTTCCTTGGTACCTACACTCTACGCTACGCACACAGATGCGTTTCTACTACCGTCTCCCAGGGAACAGCCAAATGTGAACCAAGTGTTTTTACAGTTATTTACTAGGAAAAAGACAATAGATCCTGTTTACTGCATACCAAAATAAAGCAGAGACGAGTTTGAGTATCGTATATTGTCTTGTTAACCTTAATAATAAGTTAAGGAATGGTATCTTTGTTTAGTTTTTTATATTTTACTTTTGTGCTGTTACATTTTCACTTAATTGCCATACTCACTAGTTTTTTGCTCAATGTATTATTATTGCGGTTCTTAAAATCACATTTTATTATTAACATTTTAAAATCATTATTTTGTTGTTGAAATTCCATTTGTCGATGCGTTTTGAAGCTGCAAGGCTTTTTGTGATATTAGCTATCATATTATTTTTATCATATTATGTAAATGTTATCAATTATTAAATATCTAAATTTAGTAAATGGGGTCTAGAATTTCAACCGTCCATGCGCTCAGTAGCTGCAAGACTTGTTGTTATCTAAATTCTAATTTTATAAATTTGATTTTTATTTCGTTTTTAAAATATCACTTAAACTCACTTCATTGTCAAATAAAAAAATTGAAAATAAAAATGTAAATAGGGGCTAGATTTCTTGTTGTCCGTGCGCGCTGCAAGACGTTCTGTTATCTAGCTCATTTATATCATAATTGTAATATATCATAATTGGAGACGAGGAACTAGAACTCCAACCGTCCATGCGCTCTGTAGCAGCAAGACGTGTTGGGATATTTATTTATTGTACAGCGCACTTGAGGTGATTTTCACAAAAATGGCGATATATAAATTATCCAAACATTATTAGGCAGATACTCGTGAAACATTGAAATCCCATTGAATAAGCCTGTATCAGCGACTTACAGTATTGATGACAGGTTTCGTAGCAAAGTATAAGTGTGTATGTGTGATAAAACAAAAACTAGTGATCTCAGAAAAAACATTTATTTTTTATCTTATTAAATTACTCAATTAAAAGCGTTAGGTCAAATTTCACAGCTTTACTACGTAAGAACAGCGAAATATCTTTAAAACGCTCTCCGGTAAAATTTACTTTTTTCAGTTACACATCTGTACGTAGGATGTATCGGTGTGGTCTTATCGCAACATTTAACGCATTGAGTCTCTGTTCACAGCTACGCAAGCATGTTAAGCAAGCTAAGCAAATACGATGAATAATAATAAAAACAACAGAAGAGCCATCAATACACATTACCGCTTCACAACACGAAACTACAAAGTAATCATGCCACAACTCGTCATAACGGCAGACCAGATCTCATGCAGCCAGCAGGCAGCGGCATGCTGAGATTCGATGATTTAAAAATAATAATTTTGATATTGAAAACAAAAGAACGCTCCGCACCGAAAGAGTTTTAAGACAAAAAATTGGAAGCATAACTCGATAAAAACCAATGTCAGAAGCAAAATGAACTTTCAGAATCCAAAGATCCAATCCAAGAGTTGCCAAACGTTTAAAATCATAAGGAATTGTTCGAAAGCAAGGAAATTGGGTGCCGTAAGAATTGAAGTCAAGAGACGTCGAACAAAAACAGCTTACCCACCACATACCGCACACCGCATCTGAGGACATAAGTCTCCTTGGCGGTGCCCACATACACGGAAAATTTGCTCGTTGTCAAACGAGAAAAGCTGCCCGAAGGAGCTCTCTGAAATCTGGTAGCCTTAGCATCTTTGTGCTGAAAGAAAGTAATCCAGAAGTACATAATATGTACTCCATTGGATTAAGAAGAGAGGGAAGTGAATTCTTCACTGACTGGGATTAAATTGATTGGACATGATAAATTCGCCGAAATGATTACAAAACTTTTTAAAAGCCTTGAAATTCTTTTTAGAAGCCACCAGATCTGTATATCCGACAGGAGCTATAACAGGGCCACGGATAGTAGCGAGAAGCTCCATTCGGTAATATAGAGAAGGGGAAAAAGACAAGACCACAGGATGTGTTCAGAAGATTGGTTAGGATATCCGCAGCAGCACGAAGGGGAGTCAATAATATTAAAAACAAATCATTTTTCATTAAATTTACCGTGACCTGATAAAAACTGCGTAGTCCAGTGATCGGGGATAACCCAAGAAGATTCTAAGCGCTGACGGATTGAAGGAAAAAAAAGAAAGGTAACCCTCCCTGAAGGGGAAGATTCCCATCGCGATTGCCAAGCATTAAGAAGAGCATTTAAAGTTTTTTTTTTATATTCGATCGTCGAACAAAAACAGCAAGAACTTATTCAAGTTCCCAAAATATTGGGAACTTGAACAAGTATAATAATACTTAAAGTTGTTGAATTTAAACTCGATCATTCCAATAATTATATTTAAGGAAAACCCCTGCTTTCACTTCTACGCAGTATACAGCATAAGAATTGGTTTAGTTCCCCACCAGTCTGATGATGTGGCAAGAAAGAAAAAACAAAAGCTCTCATAAATATGGGCATTAAATTAAATTAAATTAAATACCAAAATATGTTTTTGTAAGACTGTCCAATTCTGGTATAACTTAAACAATAAACTTTGGCATAGAATGATATAAAAAATTAAGTAAACATCAACATATCTTATCTTCCTCCATGTTCTTAACCCTTCCGGGCCTAATGGGCCGCCTAAGGTCGCCCAGGTAATATATTTTTCAAATGACTTTTTTGTTAATCTACATATAGATTTCATTTTTTGCATAATCCTACCCCATAACCTTGCGGTTCACTGCTCACGTTTTAATTCTAACTAAATATATATCTGTGTGTATATGTTTTTTGCGTAGATACTGAGAAAAAAAATTTTTTTTTCGTTTTATTTTCGCATTTTAGGTAGGTATGTAGACAATATGCTACATCGGGTATAAATGGTTCTAACTAACTAACTAACTAACCATCACGCCATTTCCCCAGAGGGGTAGGCAGAGAGGATAGAACGCCACACCACTCTGTCCTGGCACACTTCCTTTGCTTCCTTCACATTCATACATCTTCTCATGCACGCACGTCGATTATTCCGACTTTTCACATGACCACTTTCAAGAATTTGTTGTACTTGATCATGCCATGTCTTTCTCGGCCTTCCTCGACTTCTACAACCAGACACATTCGCATCATAAATCTTTTTAGCCGTTCTTTCATCATTCATTCGCTCCACATGACCGAACCATCGCAAAAGACCTTTCTTAATTTTGTCGATAATGCTTAACTCAGCCTTGCATTCTGCTCTAATTTCGATATTAGGGCACCTCTCATACATTGTTTTTCCGCACATTCGCCTGAGGGATCGCATTTCAACAGCATTCAGTCTACTTTCGTCCCTTTTTTTCCAACTCCATGCTTCGCTTCCATACATTAGGGTTGGTAGGGTGCATTGGTAGGGTAGGGTTGGTTCAATAATATAAGGAAAACTAGAAAGAACGTTTTTTATGAACATATTTCTATCTAATAATGAGAGTTGAGGAAAAAACTATAATGACGAATTCCAGCTCAACCCGGAATTAAATTTTAAAAATGTTTTTGTGTACACGTGAATATTTAAAAATTTTGGAGTAGGATGAAATATCTCAAAAACGCACCCAAAAATTAATAAAAAATGTTAAAAATAGTTTTCATTTTAAAATCGTAAATAATGACGTCACTCCTTAAATCTACCTGTAGTATTTCCGGTTTCCGCTTTAAAGCCAGCAAACATTACAGTATATCGCTCTACAGATGAATAATCGTTGAAACGTTGGTCAGTTTGCAAGTGTGTTTTTCACTATTTGGTGGCTTTTTTCCAGCCATAACCGCAAAAATCTGGATTTCGTGACTTACATTTTACATGCATTCCCCGTCCCAACTTCCCATTTTACCGCCTCGCTAACGTGTTAGATCAGTGCTGTTCAGCGTGTCACAGTGAGAGCAGCGCGATGTCCTGTAGCATCCCCTACCAAAAGTTTTTTTGATAAAATGTTTGAATTTCGCAAAAAACAAGAAATATTATGAAACAGAATAAGTTTTTCTAGGTTATTATGCCGTGTGTCGTTTGTACTTTTTACTGACGTTTTGGATCGCGTTACAGCGCCCATCATCAGGGTTGATGATGGACGCTGAAAATCTAAGAATTTTAATTATGAAACAGTTTTGTAAACACAACCATGGCAATCATCACGTTTTTTTTTAAAGTCGTATTAGTAGCATTTAATCTGCGGTATTTCTGGTACCTCTCTCAGGAACTCACAGATTTTTTTACGCTCAGGCTCGGAAAGGTGAAACTTGTCAGTTCTCATATTGCGAACCGTATTATATTAAGCCGATATGATCCTCTCGCAGAAATATTTTATGATAAAACTTATGCATTTCGCAGAAAACTAGAAATATTATGAAACAATTTAATAAACACTACCATGACATCATATTGACATTTTAAAAGTCGTAAATATAACATTTTAGCTGGGGTATTTCTGGTACCCCTCTCAGTAACGCGCGAATTGTTTTAACGTTCAGGCTCGGAAAGGTTAAACTTGTCAGTTCTCATATTGCAAACCGTATTTCATAAATCCGATATATTATATCCATGGGAAAATTTTCGAGGGTGCTAACTTTGTTTTAATATATTTTGGTGGCATAAATATCTTAGAGTAGAATTTACTGCCTGATAAATTAAACGGTATTAAATAAGAAAATCTCTGGTAAATTGCTTTAATGTATTTCGGTTTGCCCTTTACTAAAACAAAATAACACAAAATTGAGAAAATATATTTGAAGCCGTAGTTTTGTAGTTATTCTGTGTAATAAAAGAAAAATAAAACCATTTTTTTTTTCTACTGGCCGGTTTTAAAGCTACACAAGCGTCTGTTTCTAAGCATAATTAACTAATCAATTTTATTATATTTTATTTAAACAGTGACTAATTAATCTTACATCGAAACATATGGAACTAATAAGTCAAGCGTTTTTGTCATGTTGTTATGGTGGATGTTTGTTACCTACTAAACATCGGGTAATGTTGACTGCCTCTAAGAAGGTTCCACATAAATTGCTAAATATTTATCCGCATTGATATCGTTCCGTAAAAATCATCTCGTGAGAACGTTATTTACTTCACGCTCGTTTTGGATAAATATTCAGACTAACATGGTTTGTGTAATGCACAGATAGACTAAAAGATTGTTCTTACAGTTTTATTATATTTTATTAATACAAAAGATACAATATATAAACTTAACTAAACTTAATGTAATGGAGAATGGAAATACTCAAAAATAATTAAAAGAATCTAATTTGTAAGACGTAAAATAAAGCAGTTAAGAACAAGTATGAAATCGTAACAATTAAAATTAAATCAAGTTTTTGTCTAAAGAACGTGTGTCACCGAACACAGCCAAAACGTCGCTTGGACCTGGCGCGCGACTTTGCGTGTGACGTCTATAGTGTTGCCACATTGTTCTTGTAATGATGGGAAGTATGAAATGAGCTGGATACGATATATAAAACAAGACAGGAGTGGACTCTGGGAAATATTGTTTAGTTGGTTATTTAGTTTATCCAATGTTTAGGTGGGTTAGCTTTATTAGTAAATAAACAGTATTTTATTTAGTCCACTCCAGTCTGTTAGTTTTAAAGATCATATATAGTTCACTTTACTTTTCCAATTTTTTTATTAAGAACAACATGACAAAAATACTTTACTTATAAGCCCCATATGTTTCAATGTAATATTAAGTAATGACTGTTAAAATAAAATGGGATAATATTCATTTAATTATACCTTGATTAAAGCTTGTATAAATTTGAAACCGGTTGGAAGAAAAAATAAAAGTCTGAGTAATGACAGGTTATAAACCCTGTAAATGCTTAAATATCCATATGTCCTTCTTTAAAATGTTCTTCATCTCTGCTGTAATATGTTTATCCTAATAACTCCCTTTTAGTTAAAATCCAGTATTTCGTCTACAAGCATTTGGGTTAACTCAAAATATTGTTTTCCACATATTTTGTTTTCGTTAGTAGGCACACCATAATATTTTATTTTAGAACTTTCATATACGCACACAAAAGACACGGTTTGGTAAAAAAATGGTTATAAACTTTGATTTATGTTTATTTTTCAATTTGATTATTTATTTACTGAAATCAACAGTCATATACAATTTTAAAATACATACATAGTTAAAGGAACCGAAAATTTTATAACAGGACTAAAAACTCGCTCAATTTTTGCTCAGGGCAACTCTCCTTTGTTGTACCGGGTGTGTTTGATATTTTGGAAGAGCGTTTTAAGCTCTGTGGGGAGGGATTTGAGTTGCAAACTCTTTGATAATTTTTCAATTATTTAAATTAGTGGTTTCATGTAAAACAAATTCTTACTCTTTTTTGTTTTTGTTTTATGATGTTCTTGTTTTACTAAAATAAACTATTGTATAATACTGTAGTAAATTACTTGTCTCAACTCACCAAAGGACTTTAATCCTTCGTGCTCTCTATTGAAGAGAGAAGAGGATAATGAGGGAAGGAAAGAGCGGTAGAAAAGAGGAAAGGAAAGAAGGAGAGGAAAGGAAAAAAGATAGACGACAGAGAAATAAGAAAAAGAGGAGAGATTAAAAAAAGCAAATTCACCCAAGATTTGGCAATTATTATTGTAACAATATTTGAGTTTGTCCAAATGTTTGTAGACAGAAAACTAAATATTACCCCCTCGGGAGTCATTAAAGTATTCTTCATCCCTGTTGTAATTTATAATTCTGAATGACTTCCGAGAGGGTGAAATCCAGTCTTTTGTCTACAAACATTTGGACAAACTCAAATATTGTAATAAAACTAACCGGTCCAAGAAGACGTTTAAAAATTGAAAAATTGTTTTCAGGCGTTGCTTAGTAGGTGAAATAGTTCAGTCAGATGAATCTCTTTACTACAATAAAAGTTTCAGCTCTTTAACTTCACTAAAATCATCAAATAGAAGATTTGAAGAAACATAAAATTGACAGTTGGTTAGACGGCTAACTGTGAAACTGGTGTCACGGGTTCAATTCCCGCCAGTTGCACGAAAGAAATCAAAGAAATATTTTTTTCTGAATTGGTCTGGGTTTTGTGGTATATTTTTATTACCTCCTTCCATATCCCCTCTATCCCACCTGCTGACAAGCCTCAAATAGAGGCTTAGCGGGTTATTTTATTTTTTCAATGGAGTAACCAGTCAATGACGGGTCGTAAGCCCTGTAAATGCCTAGACTTCCATATTCCCTTCTTTAAGGTATTCTCTACCCCTGTTGTAATTTGTTAATTATTATCGTACAATATTTTGCATAAGGTCTTGAGAATGATCTTGTACCATTTTCCGGGGAGATGATTTCAAATTAGTACACCTAGAGTTGTGACTTGTGTCTCAAAAAATTTCAACAAACCAACATTTTTTAAATTGTTAAATAAATAATGGGTTTGACGTATAAACAAAAGAAAAGAACAACAAAGAATATTTACATATAACACACAGTTCACGAGAACAATTAGGAAATGGAACAAACGAACGAACTAAGGGCTCCCTGTCTGTTCCCCGAATTACAAATTACTTCGGAGAGCGAACATTAAATTGCGTTGTTCCAAGATTGTTCAATAATCTCCCACAAACCATCATTAACATGAAAAATCTTCAAATGAAAAAAAAAAGAACTTAAGAAATATCTTCTAGATACTTTATAGTGCCTGTTTATAAATAAATCTGTAAAATACAAATAAAATAAATGTAATATAAACCTGTCATAAAAAATTAAAAAAATGTTTCCCACCGAAAAGTCTTTAGACTTAGTGGGTAACAAATTATTTTATGTATTTTTTAATTATAAAATAAACGCTGCTCTGCAGCACTGAAACTGAAAACCATGGAATGGGAAAAAAAGGAAGGAAGAGAGAATGGAAGAGGTTGTTAGTGGTAGTTAATTTGTGCGTAAGAGGTAAACCACGGTTACTACAAATATGATGAAATTGAGTAATTACTACGTCGAAACCAAATTTTTCGTCCTCTATTAAGAGGTAAAAACATTCCTATTTTTTAACAAAATATGTTAGATAATTTTTATTTCTGTACCATAACTACAGTAAGAAAACAAACAGTATTTTAAACAATAGTACAACTTTTTCTCAAACAACATAGAATATTTTCATAATTTAATCAGTGCATATTTGTCCTAATCAGTGCATGTGCTTATTAAAATGCATGTTAGGTTTCATGTTTTCGTGCAACAACTATGGTTTTGCATGTTGGTTTAATTGGTGCCCTGACGAATAGACGGGTATGTCTCAAAACCGGTTGACATAGAAAAGTCGGTAAGTGGTTATATACAAATATTTGATAACATTAATTGAGTAGACAGTATTTATTTATTTATTAATTAATAATATACACACGGCCCGCAGTGCCTTTAACCTTACAAAAGTACATAAATAGAAATGTGAAAAAAAAAAGTTACATAAATACTATAGCATAGCAATTTTACATTTTAGGGAACAAAATGCCTAACACTCCTCTAGTGGAACGGAAGGCCTGTTGACTACTGCCAACAGGCCGGCTTCTCCTGAAGAGTTTTAAGTGGTTTCCTCTCCACATGAGCAAATGCTGAGAAGTTCCTGATTGGCTCACATTAGTATATCCCTTCTGATTCCAACAGTTAAGATAAATTTAAAGAAATTTTATTGCGGAAAAATCCAATTTTGAAATATAAAACTTGTACATTATAAGCAATGTAAATAATAAAGGAACTTCCATATAAAAAAAAAAAACATCAGTTTCACATAAAGAACATGCTTAGATATCTATATTTATAAAAGGCACGTATGTGTGTCCTCGATCGACTAAATAGCTATTGGACCAATTCACGTGAAGTTTTGTCCCAAAACGACGATCTTTGTGTTTGGCATGTTTATAGCTCTTAAAATCTTCAATTTAATTCGTAGAAAAACATTTAGGAGTGTCGACCTACCAGGATTACATTCAACGTGAATGCAAATACTAGAAAATTAGGATGATTTTATTTTTTATTATTTAAAAAAGTTTGTATTTGAATATTTACAAATAAAATTAATTTTACATGGATACTAATACTCTTGCCTTAAAATTCCTTATCATTTCTACCAATGTATTTCTTTTTACTGGATTTTAGGGGATGCTAAAAAAATATTAACTGGCATTTAATACATTAAAAAAAATACATGAAGTGCACCCCTGTTAGTAAGAAAAGCAGATTTTGACATTTGCAAAAAGAATTCTATATTTGAAAATGAATTATTTCAAGTTTTAGAATTTAATCATAAATAAGTAACTAGATACCTACTTACCAATGAAAAGTTACACCATCTTTTTTACGTTTATCAGAATAGTTTTTTAAACCCGGCGGTTGGTTAAAGAACGACTAAATACGCTTTAGGCATGACTGAGGGTTTGGGCATGAGTTAAGTGCCATATTTTAGAGAGCTCAGGGTGCGTCTATGTGTATTAACAGGTCGATGATTTTATTTAAGAACACCGAACTTGTTTCTTTGTTTAAGTAAAAGCATTATAAAATAAAGTTTTGTAAGTTTACTTAATAATATGTTTATTCTTACCAGGAAACACGGTCTAATTTATCTTCATAAAAACGTATTCCCGTATTTTCTGCCTAGATTAAAGCAATAGAGCAGTTATTTTTTAACACTTTGTTAGTAAAAATATTAGTGTGTCCCAATTTTTTTTTGTTGATAATTTTTTTATCATGGGAACTAGAACCATCCAAAAACCCGTAAAAATGCCCAGTTTTATATGATAGATATATTTTTATGATAAAATTTTACTCTGATACTCAGTCTAAAAAAAAAACGGAGTCTCGGTTCAGTTTTGAGTTACGGAAAACGGGACAAAGAAATGTCGATTTGTCTATTTTACTTAGGCATAAAAGGTCCCGGCATGCAGTTGTCTCTTTCGCTCCGTATATTGGAGGCATCTAGAAGACAGTGACAGAGAAACAATATTCAAATACCCATTTATCGAAATTCCCTGTCACCGCATATCTCCACAATTCATGTAAACTGAAACACAAAAATAATAATATATATGCACATATTTAACTTTAACTAAATGCAATAATAGATATCAAACTTTCGGTGGGGTTTATTCATCATCGATATACGACTATATACTCGAATCAAAATCAAATGTTATAAAAGTATGTTAAATAGAAAGAGCAACCAAATTCTTTTTAATCGTAAAGTGACATTTTGACAGTTACCTATAGAATCCAGTCTCCGTGAAATTTCTTTGAATTAAAAAATAGTTTAAAGGTGAAAAAAATAAAGGAAAAGATAAAATTTGGACGTATTAAGTAACACAAATAATTTTCCTTTAATTTCTAAATAAATAAATAGTTAATAGGTGAGAAAATTATCTTCTTACACTTACACTACAGCGAAAGCATCTTGGTCCTACGCTACTCCGAGGCCAGGACAACGGCTTGTTGGATGTACTCGCCATAGTGATTTCTGGGAAAAGATAACCAGAGTGGTTTTCCGCGGCCTTCTTTGGTGAATTTTTCTGTCGGGGTTACCTTCCCTTAGCTGGTTGGTTCTGGTTTGGAGGCACCAGAAACTCGCCTTTCATCCTCTCGTTATCTGCTGTGATCACACCGTTATGGTGTGATTCCATTGCCCGGGGCTCAAGACGTGGACGCTGACGAGTTGGACTAGTCAGTAGTGCTACCGGTAAAATGTAACTGGGCATTTGCAGCATTTAATAGAATCACACCCTTCAGCAAGATGTGACTCACTGCGACCCTACTGACGGTTCGAACCCCAAGAAAGATGTAAAATTTTAAAAGAAAAGTGATACAAAAAATTCATTTGAAATAATTTATTTTTAAAAAATTGTTCTCAGTTAATATTGTTACCAATACGCCTTACTGGGCAATATATTTTTGAAGCGATTAATCTACATTTATCAAAAGTGACAGTTGAGAACACAGAAAATTAATAAAATAGCGCCTTTCACAATATTTTCGGTAAAGTTCAAATAAATTGAAATTGTATTAGAGGCATAAAATATTACAATAACAATCTGCAGGGTACTACTTCAACTGGTAATCTATTTAATAAGTATATAATCACACCAAGATCAACAGAACAAAAGAAACAAAAGTTGGGGACAAAAATCTCCCTTTGTGGGTACATCGGACCGAGTAGAGTA